>NC_083343.1:67353623-67653623 GCF_019175385.1 Lycium barbarum | reverse complement strand
ACTTGGAGCAGCTCTCCTATTAGTTCGTCAAGTTGTAGCTTTAGCAAAGAGATCTCTTCTTCATCGCTCAGATTAATCCTCTCTGTCGAGCTTTCTGGATTTTCATTTGTTATGGAAAGGTTAGCAGTTGGGTTGACTTCGTTGGTGATAGTCTTTTTCCCTAAGACCTCAAATTGTAGTATGACTCGGCCAGTTTGAAGATCAACACAAATCAACCTTTGTTGGGGGGATAAAACTAAAATAAAGACAGTTGGAAAATAAAAAGGTTAGTCGGGGAAGCTTTAGAAAATAGAGCAACATTTTTAATCAAGTAGTTTCGTCAAGTTGACGTGCAAACAAGCGTGTCCTAATTGTGAAGCCTCTTTTTGCCAGAGGTAAGCCTACGTTACACACAAGTTGATGATGATGATCTATTTTGACACATTCTATGATTTTTTAGAACAAATATAACTTCCATTCCAACGAAAGGTAGCTCAAGAGCTTACAAGGATAGGCCTATGGCAGCCTGAAATGATAAAACCCAAAGGGGATGGCCGTAAAGGCATACAAAAGGAATGGATCGATAGAAATTTAAAATGAAAATGCAAAGGGTGGCCACGAGGGCGTACAAAGGGATTGGGCCATACGACACTCTTTTGGAATGTAAATAAAATAAAAAGGGGGGAAAGAAAATAGTCTAGGGCCATGTCGGGCCGTCATTGTCATCCCCATCATATCCTGGATCATGATCAGGCCCTGGGTCATACCCAGGCTCTTCTTCTGGGTCTGTCTCTATCTCCTAACCTGTCTCTGGGTCATACTCAGGTCCCCCCTCTATACCATGTACTATAGGCCTGTACTCGGACTGCACCTCCGGTTCTTCCTCTGAATATCCTGCTGGAGCATACTCAGGTGATTTCTCCTGCTTTACCTCCATTACAAGATTACGCTCTGATTCCCACTCTGGATCTTCTTCCGGATCCTCTTCCATCGGCTCATCTGGCTCTGTCGGTTCTTCTTCGGGATCCTCTTCCATGTCATCTTCCGGCTCCACCGGATCTTCCTCTTCTACCAGTTGTATCAGATGGTTTACTGAGCCCGAAACTACCTGCATATACATATTATTATTGGCGTTCATGAAAGGCAATACCTCAACTGCAAGCTAAGCGGCTACATCATCGTCTGTGAGCCCATCGAATCCGTCCTCGGTTGGCAAAAGTACCAGGCCTCCCACATTATACCAGGTGTAATACTCGGGTGTGCATCAACTCTCGTCACCCATACCAACCAATTGTGATCATGTTCAGCCATTCTCTTTGTAGAATTCTCACTCGTGCAACTGGAACCACCTATCATAGTTACCTTCATGAAGGGCCATGCGGGACCAGACTGGGATATCTTGTGTAACTCCAAACTACCTTAGGACCCTAAGAGGCGCATACGGTTGAATCTCGTCCAACCCGACCAACTCAACGAAGTATAGATTTGCAGTTCTTACCAAAGGTCTCCCTGACAGCCAGGGGTATTTCTATTGAATAGCATCTCCCGTGAGCTGAACCAAGAATGCGCGCCACTCCTCTTCTCCTGTAGGTTCAGGCCAGTACCTCATTCTTTCCGTGTGGCTCTGAATTCTGCTGCGAGCATCTATGCAGTAATCCATGATGGGGGGGGGGGCGAGTATAGAAGTGTTCCGTGCCCATAATTGCAGCAACAGATTACACCCCTCGAAAACGTTATGCCCTCTTGAACAAGCTGATAGAGCTCGGAGCATCTCCGCGAGGATCATAGGGACCAATGTCAATTCATCCGGTCCCGAGAAGATATTCATAACAAGTGGCAAAAGGTTAATATTGATTCGGTAGGCTCTCTTTGGGAAAACCAAGACTCCCAACAAGGCTGCGGCGAAGACTCATGGCGGCATTTTCTCCCACCTTCCGCGGTCACACGCAAACTCATCCGGATATCGATCAAAGCTTTCTTGGCGCCCAAATCTCTAAAAAAGGAAGCCAAACTTCACTCGATCATTTTCCACGTTCCTTAAGACTGGGTAAACATTAAATCCCAAAATGTGCAAGAATTTCTCTCCCGATATGAAGGATGGTGACACTGGCATTCTTCCCTCAAATGGTAAGTCAGTGAATCCACAAACTTCCTCTAAAGTAGGGGTTATCTCGAAATCCAAAAAATTGAAGGTTACACTGGCGGGATCCCAAAATTCTATCTGCAGCTTGGTGAGAGTTTTGTTAGCTTGGATACCCATTAGTGACATTAACGACCCTAGATGTTGTCGAATTTCCTGTCCGTGTGCCACTTTTATGTTCCTCCACCAAGTTTGCAGGTTGTGACGAGATGAGACTATCATTTGGATATTTGGTAGGTTTTGGTCAATTTCCATCTGAAAAAGAAGGGAAAGGTTATGGTAAGTATTATTTGTTAAAAAAATCATTTGTGTCTCTTAAGGAGCATTTCATCAATTCACATAAAGGGTTATGTCATTCAGGTTTCAAACCTTTGACAAAATGGTCGATTCCTAATTTGCAGCGACAATACCTTGGATTGTCCTGCCTAAGGTGTATGCAGCATGACTTAGTTTTTCTAGAATAAGATTTTTTCCTAAGAATTTCGGAGTGGGACTGAATGTCTGCGAGAAGGTAAGTAGTAAACTACCGTACCGACTCTGAAACTAGAGAATCCAAAGAAGGGGTGGAGGTGTGTCAGACAACACCTCGCGTGAACCACAGTGTGTGCAAGTGTACGGCCAAAGACTCGATAGAAAGTGCAATGGCATTATAAGGAAAACAGTAACAAATAGTGTTTTCTCAAACAAATATGGAGCACAAGTTTGGCTTTGGCTTGCGTCCTTTCAAATATAGCAATGTAGCAACTCATAAATAATAGGTGATAAAATAAATAAACAAACATCCCTCGAATATCTACTTCTTAAACTAAGTCTACTAAAGTCAAAACCTAAGCTATAATCCCCAGCGGAGTCGCCATTCTGTCATGCCCTATTTTTAACGGGTTAAAACTAGTTCACAACTTATGACTATGTTTCCTCTGGTTTTTTTGAAAATTTTCAGAGTCGGCACCTAATTTTAGGAAATATTAGGAAACCGTTAAAAAAGGTAAACTCCATTTTTAGTCTTTTGAAACCTGTGAGATTCTAGGTAAGAGTTTTATTTACCCCGAGGGGAAGGTGTTAAGGATCTCTCAGAGCCTATCCGAAGACAGTCTTTAAACTTAGCTTAATTAATACTAGAGGGGGATTATTTAATTATTTATTATCACCTATTTAAAGAATTACGGAAAAGAAACTACTCTCTCAAAACTATTTGTATAAAAGGGGTTTTTAACGTAATTGTAACTATGTGAGTAAATGCATATATATAAAGGAAGTAGTTAATGCTAATGTGTGCATGATGAAAATATGTATGACATTTATTTTATATGAGAATAGTAAGTGTCATATAGAACAAGGAGATGTATATTTTATAAGAAAATAATCTACATATGTGATAGTATGTCCTAGGTGAATACTTAAAAATAGTTATGATGACACGATAATACTATATGTGTACATATAATGAAAATACGACTAAGGGAATTAATAAAAAAATAAGATAGTACAGGTACGGTATGCACGTATGAAAATAGCATGTTGGTACACCCATAATAAAGGAAAGCAATTAAGACAAGATGTAAAATTGTATGTATTAGGAATATATATATTGTTTTCAAAAGAGTACGTATGTATATTTTAGAAGATGAGGCATAATATGATTGTTCTATATAATGTATACTAAAGATAAGTATTTATAATATAACGTACATACGTATGCATGTGATGAGAAAATGATTAAAGGTATTTAAAGTAAGAATAGTATACACACATGTAAAATAGGATCTTTGTATATTAAAGTAGAGTAAATACCTCGTAGTTCTTGAAAATATTTGGACCACTATACTTGGGTCCTAATATGGTTTCCTTGTATTAAACTTGCGGAATTTGAGCCTGCTCATGTTGGCATTAAATAAAAATGATGGCCCATGAAATATGCATCTTACCCTTTTGAAACCCCTATTTAGATCGCTAATTTTTGTTAAAACGGATTTAAATAGAGACATTAGTTTGTTGAGCGATTAACTCAAAAAGGATTTTTTATTTTTTTTTCAGTTAATTTCCTTTAGTCGGAAATCATTTTAACCTGGCAGTGCATAGACAAAACATAAAAAAAAAACATGGGCAATTATCATTTCTAACACGCCTAAGCCAAGATTAATTATTCAAGGGGAGAGGAAAAGTAGTAACTAAATTTACCATCATACTTAACTATTTTTCCATAAGTTCCTACACAAGCGAGAAACAGATGTGCTACAAATACAATCCATAAAAATGTTAGTCAAGAATAGAAACATGTATATACATGATAACACGAAGACACGAAATTTAAAGAGAGGAAGGAAGACGGGGACGCTAGACACGAGCAATTAAATCTTGCAACTGGCTGTTCTCTGATATGGGCAGAATCCGGAGTTGCCATAACTCCAAATGCTCCCAAGGTTCCTCATGAAAAGAAAAAAATAAAGATAAGGATTAGAAACAATTCTTAATGGAATGAAATACTAAGTGGCAAAGCATACAAGATTCCAAATTAGTCTCACTTACTGCAAAAACAAAACAGTAAAAGATTTTCATATAATAGTTTCGTCCTCAACCTGAACGAGTTAATGACATGGTAGAGTAACAATGCTTAACCAAAGGTATTTGGAATTCACATACATATGAGAAACAACCAATTAAAGGACACACTTCCAAATACAGTAATATTAACAAACACGAACTATCGCATTCAGCCCAAAAGAACAACTTCCACACCATGGATACCTCAATGGTAAGTAAACTAACAAGCACCAAATACTACACAAGGATGGTCCATAGCAATATAACCGGGAGAGACTGGTGTTGGTCCTCTGCAATAATGTTTCCAACAGTGAAAAGTATTGAGATCAATGGTATTGATAGCCCACGTGCATTCACGAATGACATCAAACCAAAAATATTTGAAGAAAATGTTGCTAACATGTCACATGCTATGATGCTCATTTTCACCAGATCCTACAAACAATCAACTCCACATCAGAAGTTGAAACCAATATCCACTATTTGTCCAGAAAGACATAACCAAAACTCTCAAATCCATCAAACACAGAATAGTTCATTAGTTCAGCTTAGGAAAACATGCTTGCTAGTTATACAGCCAGCGAGAACATCTTTCAAGCACGATTCACCAACAAGAATGAAAAAATGACAGTCAGTGCGAGCTTCTTTCGAGCATAATTATAGGAACAAGCATGAAGGATTACACAACGGACCATGCTTGAAACACATTAGGAAGATATGTGATTCCCTAAAGTTAGTTTTTTACAGAAAACTTGATCATCTAAAGCACTTAGTAACAATCTTTTATAGTTGAACACAACGTATTTGAAAAGACAAAACATTAATGTATACGGTAAAAAACCGGATACGGGTAAATCCGGGGCAACTATGGATCGGAGAGGGAAAAGGGGCGAGAGTTGGTGCAAGGACATCGCCTTCCCGGATAAGCACTTTGATCGAAGCCGAGTGGAAGCGCCATCTGACTCGGTCTCTAAGCCACCGAGGGTTCGGGATCTCTTTCCGGGGTTTTTATCACCGTTGGTCCGGTCTCCGTGAGTCCGTTGTTCGTTGTGACCGTTGTTGGGACGCGTCAGTGGTATCACATCATGGACAGCTACCAACTATGCGTGTGTCAGATGGCGCCGTCAGTCACATCACACCAAACCCGTGCAGGGGCTATCCCTTTTATTACTATTTTATTGATTAACGTTGGAGAGAGCCCATGGGCTCATTACTATAAATAGAGTACTCCCACCTCCCTTAGGTCGGTTGATTCTTCTTTTACTTTCAAGAGCATTTGTAACACAATATATATATATATATCCAGTTCTTGTTGAACCTCTTCAATCAACTCGTCACATGTGTAAGCAGCCGGTATCTATGCTCCTTATTTGTGTATTAAAAAGCGTTCTTATCCACTCTTTGTAATCCATATTTAGGCCCAAGCACATATCCTATATCCACGTACAAATTCAATTGGTTGCCAAATCGGGGGTAAACAGTTTGGCGCCCACCGTGGGGCTAGGATAATAGTGGTCTTTGGCCTTAACTTCCACCGTATTCATCGAAACCAAAAACTCCCTCTCCGTCTCTGTGAAAACGGTCCAAATGGCTGACGTCGAGCAATCCGGTCATGTCAATAATGCCGAGATAGTGGCGGAAAACGAAGGGAGCGGACTGCGGGCATTGCCGAACCCCGCTGATCCGAACCCCGTTGATTCAAGGGAAGGACTTAACCGGCAAAACACCGTAGATCAAGAGAATGCCATTCCGCCGGCAACCGATCCTCTGAACACTCACCATTCCGTTACGTTATCCCGGGATAGGGTCCGGAGAGAGCCAGATGATCCAAACGACGGCGTTAGCTTGCGTTTAATCTTTGAAATGCTACAGGAACAAAGGGCGGCAATCGCCGAGCAAGGGCTAGCGATTGCTCAACTGCAGAGCGGAAAAGGTGAAGCAGGGCCGGTAAAGTCAAAAGGTACGGTTGAAACCGGAAGAAATGGAGAACGAATGATCGAGAGCGACGGCTCCGGAGCCGGCTCCTCAACTGAGGTCCTAAAAATGCTCGAGACCTTGGCAAAACGGGTGGATTCGACCGAGAAGAGGGTCGAGACGTACAATTCTCGGGTGGACCAGATACCGGGGGCTCCACCTCTATTGAAAGGGCCGAATTCGAAGAGGTACATCCAAAGGCCTTTCCCGCCAAGTGCGGCCCCGAAACTGATCCCGAAGAGGTTCAAAATGCCTGACATACAGAAGTATGACGGCACCACAGACCCACCCGAGCATGTGACCTCATATACTTGTGCCATAAAAGGAAATGATATGGAAGAAGATGAGATCGAGTCGGTGTTGTTGAAGAAATTTGGGGAAACCCTGTCGAAAGGGGCATTGACGTGGTATGACCATATACCCGAGCATTCGATCACTTCTTTTGAAATGCTCACTGATGCATTCGTAAAGGCACATGCCGGTGCGATAAAGGTGCAAGCCCGTAAGGCTGATATCTTCCGGATAACCCAAAGGGACGATGAGCTGCTACGGGAATTCGTCACCCGGTTCCAGAGGGAACGGATGGAGCTCCCTCCGGTGCCAGAAGAATGGGCCGCACAGGCCTTCACAAAAGGACTCAGCATGCTATGTTCGGTGGCCTCGGCCAAACTGAAAGAGAATTTGTTAGAATACGAGGCCGTAACTTGGGCCGACGTCCACAACAGGTATGAGTCAAAGATCTGGGTGGAGGATGATCAATTCGAGCTCCCTCCGGTAAGGACCAAAGTAAATAGAGGTTTCGAGGCACCGAGGAAGGGATATGAAGGCAAGTCCGAATCATTGAAAGAGAGGTTTCGGCCATATCCCTATACGGAGAAGCAAAATTTCAGGTCAGAAAAGGCAATAGAGAGTCCGAACCATTTCTCGGGACGGGGCAGCAAGCGGGTTGAACGCCCGTCTAACAGTCGGGGACTCGTTTAGGAGCGACACCGGAAGTTCCGCCAGCAATAAAGTTTCTCCAAAAATTTCGGAGTACAACTTCAACGTTAGTACTTCGGGACTTGTCTCGGCTATTGGACGTATACCCGATGTAAGATGGCCTAAACCATTGAGGACGGACCCGGGTCAGCGAGATCCAAGTGTAGTGTGCGAATATCACGGGACCCACGGTCATCGAACTGAAGATTGCCGCCAATTGAGAGAGGAGGTAGCCCGGCTATTGAAAAATGGTCACCTCCGAGATCTGCTGAGCGAGCGGGCCAAAAATCACTATAAGGAAAGAGAATCTTATCAAACGCCTGAGCCTGTTGAACCTCAACATACGATCAACATGATAGTGGGGGGCACTGATGCCCCTCGAGGGCCGGTAATGAAACGGACAAAGATTTCTATTGTCCGTGAAAAGCGCACTCGAGATCATTCGACCGAGGGATCTATCTCCTTTAATGATGAAGACTCGGAGGGCATCATCCAACCCCACAATGATGCATTGGTAATTTCTATACTAGTCTTTAAAACTAAGGTCAAACGCGTTTTGGTTGACCCGAGTAGCTCGGCCAACATCATCCGATGGAGGGTGGTTGAGCAGATGGGACTGCTCGGTCAGATCGTACCAGTGGCCCGGGTATTAAGTGGGTTCAATATGGCAAGCGAAACCACAAAGGGGGAAATCTCACTGCCTGTAAATGTGGGTGGCATCATTCAGCAAACGGTGTTCTACGTGATCGAGGGGGACATGAAATATAATGCCCTATTGGGCAGACCTTGGATACATAACATGAGGGTCGTGCCTTCAACACTACACCAGCTGTTAAAGTTCCCCATGCCGGAAGGAGTGAAAACCATCTGAGGCGAGCAGCCCGCTGCAAGGGAAATGTTCGCAGTAGAGGAAGTAGCACATCGGCCCAAGGGGCCGGAAGAGAAATGTGCAATAGGAGGAGAAGTTCCCAAATAGCAATTAAAGTGCGCCGGGTCTAATCCGGTGCATGAAGAGGAAGATTACGAGGTACCCAAATCGTTCGTCATGCCAGATGACTCGGATGCAACCCAGTCGACAGTGGAGGAGCTGGAGCAGGTCATCCTGTTCGAATATCTCCCGGAAAGAAAGGTATACCTGGGCACGGGGCTCACCCCGGAGCTCAGGCGTCAATTAATTGAATTCCTCCATGCTAATGCTGATTGCTTTGCATGGTCGCATATAGATATGGCAGGTATATCACCAGACATAGCAACTCACAAGCTCATCCTGGACGGGAGGTTTGCTCCGGTAAAGCAGAAAAGAAGACCCATGGCGGAGGCTAAACACGCATTCGTGAAGGACGAGGTAACAAAACATTTGAAAATAGGCTCCATACGGGAAGTGAAATACCCGGAGTGGCTGGCTAACGTTGTGGTAGTACCCAAAAAAGGTAACAAATTTCGAATGTGTGTTGATTTCAAAGATTTAAACAAGGCATGTCCGAAGGACTCGTTTCCGTTGCCCCACATCTATAGAATGATCGATGCAACGGCCGGGCACGAGATGTTGAGTTTTCTCGACGCTTACTCCAGGTATAACCAGATCCGATGTACCCGGAGTACCAAGAGAAAACATCCTTCATCACCCGGTACGGGACCTACTGTTATAATGTCATGCCTTTCGGATTAAAAAATGCTGGTGCAACTTACCAACGCCTAGTTAATGGAATGTTCGAAGAACAAATAGGGAAAACAATGGAAGTTTACGTTGACGATATGGTTGTTAAGTCCCTGGAAACAGAGGACCATTTAAAGCATTTGCAGGAAACCTTCGATATGCTTCGCAAATACAACATGAAGCTCAACCCGGAGAAGTGTGCCTTCGGAGTAAGATCTGGCAGATTCCTGGGTTTCATGGTGTCGAACCGAGGGATCGAAATCAACCCAGAAAAGATCAAAGCCATCGAAGATATCGAGGTGGTGAACAACATAAAGGGTGTCCAGAGGCTCACCGGGAGAATCACAGCGCTAAGTCGCTTCATATCGAGATCCTCGGACAGGAGTCACCGGTTCTTCTCCTTGCTCAGGAAGAAGAACGATTTTGTCTGGACACCCGAGTGCCAAGAAGCTCTACAGGATTTGAAGAAATACTTGTCTAGCCCCCCTCTACTACACACGCCGAAGGCGGGCGAGACACTATTTCTATATCTAGCTGTCTCCAAAGTGGCGGTAAGCGGCGTTTTGGTCCGAGAAGAATCAGGTACACAATTCCCTATCTATTATGTGAGTAGAACATTGGGGGACGCGGAGACCCGTTACCCCCATTTGGAAAAGCTGGCATTAGCACTGGTGAGCGCCTCCCGAAAGCTTAAACCTTATTTTCAAAGCCATCCCATATGTGTAGTAACTACTTATCCTTTGAAAAACATCATGCATAAACCGGAGTTGTCGGGTAGGCTAACGAAGTGGGCTGTAGAGGTTAGCGGTTACGACCTCGAATACAGACCCCGAACGGCCATCAAATCCCAAATCTTGGCCGATTTCGTAGCAGACTTCGCCCCGGCCATGGTCCCCGAGGTCGAAAAAGAATTCCTACTAACCTCAGGAAAGGCCACGGGCATTTGGTCTCTACATACGGACGGGGCCTCGAACCTTAGAGGTTCCGGGCTTGGTATTGTCCTTAGGGCCCCGGCCGGTGATGTCATCCGACAGTCCGTCAAAACTGCCATATTAACTAACAATGAAGCCGAGTATGAGGCTATGATTGCAGGTTTGGAATTGGCCCAGAGCATGGGGGCAGAAACTATCGAGGCAAAGTGTGACTCGCTTTTGGTCGCAAACCAGGTTAATGGCACATTTGAAGTCAAGGACGAACGGATGCAGAGGTACCTCGAGAAAACCCAAGTGGTACTTCACCGATTTAAAAAATGGACCATGCAGCATATACCAAGAGAACAGAACTGCGAGGCCGATGCATTATCAAATTTGGGATCTGCGGTCGAAGGGGCCGAAATCAACCCCGGGTCAACGGTGCTACTATCAAACACGACCATAGAAAGCGGACACGCCAAAATATATTCAACAGGTTTGACTTGGGATTGGCGCAACAAATACATTGATTACTTGCGTGATGATAAACTCCCAAGCGACCCAAAGGAGTCACGTTCGTTACGAACAAAGGCAGCCCGTTTTTGCTTAGTGGACGGCCAATTATACTGACGCTCTTTCCACGGACCCTTGGCTAAATGTTTGGGCCCTGGGGAAACGGAGTATGTGATGAGAGAAGTACATGAAGGAACTTGTGGCAATCACTCCGGTGCGGAAGCTCTGGTCCGAAAGCTTATCAGAGCCGGATATTACTGGAATCGGATGGATGAAGACATGAGAAACTTTGTCCGAAAGTGTGACGGGTGTCAGAGGCATGCCCCGATGGTTCACTGGCCCGGGGAGTTGCTGCATTCAGTGGTCTCACCATGGCCGTTCATGAAGTGGGGAATGGGCATCGTGGGCCCGTTACCCCAGGCACCAGGTAAGGCACGCTTTATCTTATTTATGACTGACTATTTTTCTAAGTGGGTCGAAGCACAGGCCTTTGAAAAAATCAGAGAAAAGGAGGTTATCGACTTCATTTGGGATCACATCGTCTGCCGTTTTGGCATTCCGGCCGAAATAACTTGTGATAACGGTCCTCAGTTCGTGGGTAGCAAGGTCAACAGTTTTCTTGAAGGGTTGAAGATCAAGAAGATTGTGTCGACCCCATATCACCCATGTGCAATCGGACAAGCGGAATCCACAAACAAAACAATAATCCAAAACCTAAGGAAAAGGCTAGAAGCATCAAAACACCATTGGAGAGAAGTATTACCCGAGGTGCTGTGGGCATACCGAACCACGGCCAAGTCTAGCACGGGCGAGACCCCTTTCTCATTGGTGTACGGGGCCGAAGCCCTTATCCCCGTCGAGGTTGGTGAACCGACTCTCCGGTTCAGGTATAGAACCGAGGAATTAAACGGGGAGGCCATGGCTGTAAGACTCGACCTCGCCGACGAGATGCGTGAAAGACCATTGGTCCAAATTGCGGCCCAAAAGCAGAGAACGGAAAGATACTACAATCGGAGAGCCAACTTTCGGCATTTTCGAGTTGGGGACTTAGTACTTCGAAAGGTCACTTTGCATACAAAGAACCCAAACGAGGGAAAGCTAGGACCAAACTGGGAAGGACCGTACAAGGTGACCGGTGTAACGGGCAAAGGGTCATACCAGCTGGAGTCCATGGATGGGCAATGCCTGCGCAACAACTGGAACGTAGCCTATCTAAAAAGATATTACAGCTAAGGTATGATCCTCTCATATACCTTTTGTTAACCGTACTGCCTTTTTACAGGAAGTCGAGGACGGCACAAAAATAGAATTTAGGACTGAAAGCACGTGTTGCACTCTTTTTCTTAGTGCGGTTTTGTCCCAAAATGAGTTTTCCGACGAGGTTTTTAATGAGGCAACAAGTACAACGTGCTACACAACGAAGATAAAGGGCCAGAACTCGGGCACCCGGGGTTACATCTTCCGAGTAGGGGCTTGGTAACACTCACCCGACCCCGAAGCTCGGACAAGTGTTAGGGGGGCACAGTACCCACATCGGAGCATGAAACGATAAAGAGAAATAAAGAAAGAAGCTCATCATTTGCCACGGCAAAAACAAAGGCCGGCCACCAGCCACCTCCTCCAATGTAAGGACCAAACGATCGTAATGAATCGTGTCCCATCCAGCATTTGCCATGGCAAAAACAAAGGCCGGCCACCGGCCACCTCCTCCGATGTAAGGACCAAACGATCATAATGAATCGTGTCCCATTTAGTGTTTGCTACGGCAAAGATACAAGAAATGAAAATTCTCATATGTACAAACACTTGCAATACAGAAACCATTACAATGACCGTACTTCGGCATTGCTCAATTGATACGCCCTGTACCGGACACTATGGCCGATATTAGACAAGGCCAATGAGGTCATCGCTTACTGGCCATGAAAAACGCCGGTCCTAGAGAAGCCCCTATCATGGGCACAGAAAGGTCCGAAGCCCACAAAACATTTGGTAAGTCCCACGGGCAGAATTAATCAATGACTACGGATCATCTCTTCCGAAAAACGGACCAATAATTCAAGGTAAAATAAAAACAAGCACTCAAACGAAGACACAAGAGGAGTGCAACTTTCATGTACGCAAAGGATACTTTTATAAAGAGTACATTTACATCAAAAGAGTACATTTACATCAAAAAATCCTATGCTACTCGGCATGGCTAGAGGCAGAATGATCGGACTCGGTTCGTTCGGAATCATCCGAGTCGGATTCGAGGGCATGGTTTGCCTCCTCCTCCATCTCTTTGGCATGGTTTATCAGGGCCGGAAGATCAGAGAATCCGCGATCGGCTTCTTCGAGGGTGAGTCGCCGAGACTTCCACTTCTCATACTCGGCAACAATGGCAGTATGGGCCTCGGCCGTTTCCACGCCTTTCCAGGCTTCTTCCAAATCGGCCTCAACTTTAGCCAACTTAGTCTCCAGCTCGGCCCGACCCGCCACTGCAATAGTCCTCATATGGACAGCAGCTTCTAGCTCGGCCTTGAGAACATCGTTGGCACTCACCGCCTCCTCCAGATCGGCTTTTAAGCCCTCACTTATCCGAGACCGCTCCTCGGCTTTCTCTTCGAAAACTTTCATGCGTTCTTTATACAGAGCGGTATCAGATTCCAGTAGCCGGTTCCTCCCGGCTAAGCTCGCTGCATCGGCTTTCACCAAATCAAGTTCCCCCCGGAGCTGGGACACGGTGGCCTCCAGCTCATCCAGCCTCGACGAAAATTGAGCTTTGTCTCGGCTAAGACAAATCTTCTCAGCCTTGAGGCTTCGGTTATAATTAGTCATGGCGGCCAACTTATTTTTCAAACGACGATTTTCGTCCTTGGCCGCATCAAGCTCGGGACGAAGGTTGGCAAGAACGGCGGCCCGACCCAACTCTTCATCCTTCTCTCGGAGGAGATGCTTGTATTTCTCCGTTTCTCGGCCTTGTGCATCTAGCTGGCCTCGAAGATCATCCATCTCGTGTTGGGCACGAATGAAGGCTTCGTTTGCCAGTATTACACTCTGCAAAGAAAGCAAACGTAAAGAATAAAACGAAATGAGCATAAGGTCTATTGATATACAAAGATGGCCGAGAGTCTTACCCGGTTGCCCGCATGCATGCCTTCGTTCATAAGACACTGCCAGGTGACCTCGGTCATTTTACGCTTGTCCGAGTCGGAGACGAGAGGACGCAAATAACTTGCTACTCCTACCGGACGTGATAGAAAGCCACAATCCTCGGGGACGGTGATTACGGCCGATCTAGTCCTTCTTGGTTCTACGCTCGGGGCTGGGAAGATAGTTACCAGGTTGTCTCTAGAGCCAGATTCTGACTGTCGGTGGGCCGGCCTCGTGACCCGAGGAATTGGAAGATGGCCAAAACCCGCAGCTTCACCGGTAGCAGGAGGAGTAGTTGAAAACATATCTTCAAAGTCTTCAACCCTCGGGGCGGGGGTAGACGAGCTTGGTGTAGACTCGATGTTCCGGGCAAGGACCGGGGGCTCCGGAGTAGAAACAGGCTCGTGGCCGGGCGATGGGCGAGCCTGAATGGGGGCTTCGGTCTCCGGAACTGGAACGGTCCTTTGATCGGTTGCAGTGACAGTCGTTTCCCCGGCTCCTTTACTCCTCTGCAGGGGAGTATCTTCCGAGGAAGTTTCACCTAAAATATTGACAAAGTCAACCGACCGAAGAGGAGCCGGGGAAAGGATTTCTTCCGCACCTGAAGGAACAACGGGAATCAAGATACCTTCGTTGATAGAAGGCAAGGGCGGTTCGGAGGCAGTATCCTCGGGCATTGAGGCTGTTAACGGAGCCGGGTCGACCCTCCGAACTATGATGTCGGGCTCCGTCTCCTCTCTCTGGGGCCGGGCAACGCTTCTTACCTTCTTTCGTTTGGACGGCTGCCCCTTTTCTGAGGGCCGTTTTCTTTTGGTGGCTTCGGCAAGAACACGGGGGGAACCCGCTGTATCGAACGCGGACGCCGGTGCAGGGGAAGCAGCCCCCGACTCCGATCTAGAAGCCACCGAGCCCTTCGGCAAACCTGAACGATAAAAGACGTTGGCAGGTTAAGAAAATTGACGACCTCGAATGGCTAAAGATGCAGCAAGATCGAAGGAAAGTCGAATGTTACCATGATTTTGAGCGATCCATCGACCACGTGACAAGTGGGCCCAAGTCCGGTCTTCATAGGGAAGCTGGTTGAGGAGCTTCGTGACCCACTCGCTCAGATCTCGGATAACCGGGGGAACAAACCCATTTGCTACAAAAATAAGGAAAGGGCAGTGAGAAAAAAATACCATAAGCGACTGAACAGGTAAGGGCGATTGCTCAAAGGTTCAAACTTACGTTTGTCGTTCCATTTCTCCGGAAAAGGTAGATGGGCGGCCGGGATTATGTCCTCGGTTTTTACCCGGACGTAGCGTTCTAACCACCCCCTGTCCCGATCTTCGTCCATCTTCGAGAAGAACGGGTTCCGGCTGCGCTTATTTAGTTTTATGACACCGCCCCGGAATATTTTTGGGGAATACAGGCGTATCAGGTGGCCCAGTGAGAATTCTTTCTCAGCTCTGTTGGCTAGCAACCGGAGGCAAGCAACGACCCTCCAAACAATCGGGCCGATCTGAGCCAAAGTCACGCCATAGGTCCGGCACATATCCAGTATGACCGGATCAACCGGGGGATCGAGCTTAAGGGTAAAGGGATAAGTGTATACGTACAAGAACCCTTCCCGGTGATCGGTAACGGATTCGTCTGGCCCAGGTGAAAAAACCCCTACCGGGCGTGTGTCCCACCCATAGTCTGCCCGGACTGTGTTGAGTTTATCCTCGGTTATGGAGGAAGGATATCGCCTCACGTCGTATCCCCGGTCTGAGACGGCAGAGGGCTTTTCCGCCTCCAGGTCTTTATTGAAGTTGAATTTGGCCGGTATAACATCCGAGGCCGTAGTTTCGGGGTTACTCTTTTGTTTAGTCGGGGACACAGCCTCGGCCCTCGGGGATGAAACTGAAGGAACTTCGGTAGAAGTGGTTTCAGTCATGTTGAAGGAATGGAAGGAAAAAGATTTTGGGAAACAACGCAATGGAAACGAAGGAAATAACGATTTGAAGAAGCAAAGAGCAGCTGGCAAGAATGATGACAAAATTAATTCCCCCTTCTTTTTCGTATAAACAAGAGAAGATTTGGCAACAAATTTGTAATAGAAAGGACGGATCTGGAACACAGAGGGAAGAGGAAAAGAGAAGACAGATCGAAAAAAGTGAAAAAATGAGGGAATGAGGGGCTTTATATAGGCATAAGGAAGGGAACGGTTATCGAGGACGGCCAATCGAGGATCACCACGTGTCACGTCATTAATGCGAAGAGACACGAAACGACGTACAAGAGGCGGTTGACAGGAACAGACCATCCGGAATAGGACACATGGCCGGCAAAGGGGAAGACATGACGCACCCATTCCCGCCAAAATAAGGAGATAAGGATAGGTCGTCCGGACGGTCGGATGTATGATTCATTCACTTCCCGTCACTCCGATGGATCGTTGGTCCGGGAAGCGTGGGGCTATCTGTATACGGTAAAAAACCGGATACGGGTAAATCCGGGGCAACTATGGATCGGAGAGGGAAAAGGGGCGAGATTTGGTGCAAGGACATCGCCTTCCCGTATAAGCACTTTGATCGAAGCCGAGTGGAAGCGCCATCTGACTCAGTCTCTAAGCCACCGAGGGTTCGGGATCTCTTTCCGGGGTTTTTATCACCGTTGGTCCGGTCTCCGTGAGTCCGTTGTTCGTTGTGACCGTTGCTGGGACGCGTCAGTGGTATCACATCATGGACAGCTACCAACTATGCGTGTGTCAGACGGCGCCGTCAGTCACATCACACCAAACCCGTGCAGGGGCTGTCCCTTTTATTACTATTTTATTGATTCACGTTGGAGAGAGCCCATGGGCTCATTACTATAAATAGAGTACTCCCACCTCCCTTAGGTCGGTTGATTCTTCTTTTACTTTCAAGAGCATTTGTAACACAATATATATATATATATATCCAGTTCTTGTTGAACCTCTTCAATCAACTCGTCACATGTGTAAGCAGCCGGTATCTATGCTCCTTATTTGTGTATTAAAAAGCGTTCTTATCCACTCTTTGTAATCCATATTTAGGCCCAAGCACATATCCTATATCCACGTACAAATTCAATTGGTTACCAAATCGGGGGTAAACAATTAAATTGGAGAAAATATCAAACTAAAATTGGTAAAACAAATTAAGCCGCTCTTAGACGATACTTCAAGAAGAGTAGATCTTTTATAGAATATTCAAACTAGTTTGTTAAATACAAAAGAGGACTGAAAAGAAAAAAAAAAACTACACTATTTCATGTTCAAACTTTTGGAAACTTGTTTTAAGAAAAAGAAAACTTAGTCGTCACACGAAACAAATAAAGAGACCTGGAAACAACCTCAATTGTTCGATGTTACCCCTAATCCGAAATTCGAATTTTTCATTACCAAATTAGTGTCAAAACTGCCTGAGTAAAACTATCACTTTAGCATAATCTAGTTCTTATTAAACTAAATATAGAAGGAAAGGGATATTCTCCAACAAGTTAGGGACTCTTTACGAACATAAACAAAGACCAAGCTGAAATTTAGAAATCGCAACCGGGAGTTTCAACCATTTTTACATTTCAAACAACATAGGACAGAATTATTTCATATATATACTCAAAGAATTCATTTTAAGACTTTAAGAAAAAACAAAACGAAGGAACCAAATTAGCAGCTATGTCTAGGAGGCGCAAAAATGATGATCTTCACAGCTGCCAGATATAGCAGCGAGTATGGATTTTTAAAAATGCAGGCAGTAAATCAGTCCCAAAATGAGGTGAAAATGGCCTAAAACACAGTAGAAAATGGCCAAAAACGCAGCAGCGTTGGCCTCAAATTGCAGCAGCAAAATGCCACATTTTCACCCTAAAAAACACAGCAATCAGTTGGCCAAAATGCAGGCAGTAAATCAGTCCCAAAATGAGGTGAAAATGGCGTAAAACACAGTAGAAAATGGCCAAAAACGCAGCAGCGTTGGCCTCAAATTGCAGCAGCAAAATGGCTCAAATCTGCTCATGTCACTGCCCTCAGTTCGTATTAGCATTTTACATGCTGCCTTTCGAATAGGAAGTTTCAATGCACAGATTTTGATGAGCACACCAAACAGAAATTTAGTTGCGGTGCAATTATTCGCATAATCGATAGGTTAGGTAGTTATTACTCTTAAGTGTTAATAGTTCGTTTAACCATTTCATCTACTAATTCAAACGAGAACAAACCCATATGCAGAATACCAAATAAACTAGCACAAGTAGTCAAATGACTACATTTTAATTCTATAAACTAAAAATGAAACGAGGAGAGGACGAGGGTGATTTGCATATTTAACATGAATTCTTCAAAGTCCACGTAAGAATCTCATTTTTTTTACCTTCTAACATAGCACAATATCAACTTAAGATAAGTCCCTTCCATAATTAGGTAATACACAACAACTTATCCATTTCACATTTTTGCTATTTTTAAGATGGACACACAAGAGAAACAAAATAAAAATCAAGCTTCAAATAATTTTCCATGATCCATTCTTATAAATAAATACTAGACAGCCTAATGGCCTATAATCCATGCTTGTTGCAAGATCCCAAACTTAGTATTTCTTCATTTAAAAAAAAATTATCCCAAGAAAAGGAAGCAACCCCGTTTATGTCACACAAGAATCATAATGCAAATTCATAACATGCTTTCACTACATATAAAAATTTGGCTAAGATGTGATATTGTTGATCACATAGAGACAGCAAGTAGAAAAGACGCTCAACAAGGCGCTTATCACAACATTATAATTAAAACTAAAAGTTTTCATTAATCTTATGATGCTCAACAGGGAAATAACACATACTTAAGTCTAACGGAGCTTACCAAAACAGACTAGTTCTCAACAACCCATATTTCATAATAGAAAATCATAGCCAAGCAATCCGCCTCTTGTTATTTTTATTTCTTTATTTATTTATTTAAAAAAAAAATTAGGACAGACTTTAAACTAGCGACGCAATTGTTAATGTATTCGACGCGATATCAAATACTCCCCTTAACGCTCGTAATCCACTTCAAGACCATTTTCACATACAAATTTTCATCAGAATAAGAGCAAGAAATCTAATCCCCTTTAAAATAAAAGAACTAAACAAAGAAAACAGGATTTTGCAGGTTCCAAATGTACACTCAAAACAGAAAATCAAACGAGGTACAATAAAATCCAGGAAACTACATATTTATCTAGGAACTGAAATTAAAAGAAAGTTGAGGTCGATCACTGACCTTCTTCGGGACAACGAACTGAGGCTAATGTCGTCGTCGGATCTCCGAATCCTCTTGAAGAGCTCGTTTAGCCGAGAACCACCAAGAATTAGACAAGAACAAAATTAGAGTTAAAAGAGAATTTTTGAGACTAGCAACTTCGAGTAAAAAAAAGTTTTTTTTATTTTTTATGAAAAGCTTGATGAAAACAGATGAGACGTGACAAGGGTGGCGGCGATGGGGTGGGTGGTGACGTTAGGTTAGGGTTGTTGATAAAGGGGCTGTTTGGTTGCCGTTATACCCCGTATTTTGTTACGTCGAATTATTCGCAAGCTAATCAACATAAGTTAAGGACGAGATTATTTTTGGATACGAAATAGGAACTTTTAATTCTCAATTTTAATTAGTACACGATTGTTTATAAATTTCAATTAGTGTAGAAATATTATTGGAAATTAGGGACTAATTAACTATGATTAGATTATTAAGTAGGGATTAGTGATTAATTACGATTAATTAAGTTAATTATATCTTGTGGGCCCCACCCGTTTTTAAATTTAAAAAAAATATATAAAACAAAACAAATTGGTGAGGCACGTGTCCAAGGAAGGAGCCCCATATATAAAGTTAGGATGATGAACAACTTAGGTAATTCATTACATTTTTCAAGTGGAAGGTTAAGAAAAAGAAAAAAAAAAGGCATTGCCATGGCTGCCAAGCTCTCGGCCAGCCATGGTTGATTAAACAAATATTTTGTTTCTTGTTTTGATTAAGTTCCAAGGTGATTTGCAAGTTCAAAGAGGTGATAGCAACATTGGGTATTGAATTGAGGAAGAAGAAATAGTGAAATTGGAGCAAATAAGTGTAGAATTTCCTCCGATTAAATTAAGGTAAGATTTTCATAGTTTATGGTATAATTGGATTGATGGTGTTGTAATGAAAAGATTAAAATTAGATTAGATGAAATTGGAAGTAAGAAATTGCATGAATTCGTTAATATTAGGAGTTGTGGTTGTTATATGAATTGTTGAGTTGAAAGGATTAAAAGTATAATTTATGTTCATATGTTGTGGTTGGTGTTGTTGTCGTGTTTTTATTGATGTGGATTCTAAATTTGGAAGGAATAAGTGTATAACGTATCGTATACAGAGCGTATGTTGGTTTGTTTATAATCTTAAATGTTAATGATTTTGATTGGAAAAGGGTTAAGAAAGGTTATTGGGTTGTTTGAGTTGTTTGTGGGCTGGATTGTAAGGATTCTATATGAATATTTCTATTACTGTCATTGTTGGTATTGCTGTGATAACAGGAGGTTAATCGGAAGTTCGGGTTAGGCGAGTTATATATGGGAAATGCTGCCCGATTTCCGTTAAGTTCTTAACTAATAAAAATCCTAATCAAGAAAGTATGAATTGAAGAATGATTCCTATAGGTAATTGGTTTCATATTTATAAGCTAGAAAGTATAGTTTACTAACGGTAGCGTTACTTTCATATCGAATAGGCTAAAGGGGCGGCGAAGCGAACTTGACTACGGTTAACCTATAACAGGTATGTAAAGCTAACCCTTCTTTCTTTTTGGCATGATCTTTATGAAACAAACATACGACGTGTATATGATTCCAAAGAAGTTCCTATTCTTAGAGCCACTAGGATGGCCAATGTTCTTGATTTCCAGAAGCTATTTCATTATGTCTTGATACGTGTATATGATTGCAGAAGTTCTATTTTGATATAATCCATAGTGACATTCGAAAGGTACTTGATATGACTATTGTCTTGATTTTCGAGTGATAGCTCGTTTTGATTATTCTATCGAGTCTCAGATATAATTTAACTTGCATATGGTTGCTCACTACTGTCACGACCCGACTCGGGGCCGCGACGAGCACCCGGTGCTAGCCCACCCGAGCACCCTCTTAGCTTACTCTTATACTTATATCTAGGTGAGCCACATAATTATACATACATTTCCATTCATTCGTCAACTAGTCCCAATTGGACAACAATACATTTATATCACCATAGGCATCTATGCCATATCAATGTACATGGGCCTACGTGGCCGACAAAATGATATACAAAACATAGGCCGACAAGGCCGGACATGTCTAACCATATACACATGACTACGAGCCTCTAGGAAGAGTATAACATATCACATGAGCGGGACAGGACCCCGCTATGCCCATAATTATATACACAAAAGAATAAGTACCCAAAAGATATGGCTCCGGAGGAAATGGAGCTCTCTATGAAATCTCCGAATAGGCAGCTATGGATCAAGTCCGTCTCCCTGAGCACCTGCGGGCATGACGCAGCGTCCACAAACAAAATGACGTCAGTACGAAGAATGTACTGAGTATGTAAAGCATGATCAACATCGATATACAAGCATAATGAAAATCATATGAAATAGCATAGGAGGGGAGACAATAATATCATCGTCATAGTACTTACCTGCCTTTCGTAGGATTTTCCATTTGTCATACGTATTAGTACACCTACGTCATCATCCGTATTCCATAATAGTACTCGTACCATACTTGTGTTCATATTCGTATACATGTCCTTATTCGTATTCTTACACATAGTCTTATCACATTCATATTCATATTATATACATAGTCATTTCATATACATAGCCTTTACATAACATACCCTACCTCATAGGATCGGTGTTTCATACATACTTGGCCGACCAAGGCTCAAGGTTACTCATACCTGGCCCTACCAAGGCTTCAGGGTTATCCGTACCATCTGTAGATGTGTGGGCGCGTTTCGTAATCGTATACATACTTTATACATATTCATATACATATATCCTGCCCGGCGTTATGAGCTCGGGGTATCATTATAGCCCTTCATAAGCACATGTAAATATAATACCCCGTAGGCACCTTTAGCATCATTATTATTATCATCATTATCACTACATCTCTATCTTATGCTTACTCGTCAAATGGGGTGCGTAGTACAATCGTAGCACGTATCGAGGATCGTGAGCTTATGAGCTCGGAGTGTCAATCACTTGAATACAACATACTCATATGGAGGATTTAAGAGTTTGGCCAAGGAACCATGCCTTATGAAAGAAGGGTTAGCCTTACATACCTCTTCGTCGAACTATTTTACACTTGCGCGTACTCCTTCGATGCTCAAGTTTCTACCTTCATTAATATAATAACAATAGCCATTAGTCATTCACATTACCCATATTCCTCATTTTACCCTCCATTGACCATTTTATTATATACTTCTACCGTCCAAGTATTTCAACTCCCCAATATGTTAACCAACATATAAATATCATGAATATTACCTTAGATGATGTAGGGACAAGCTTTGGTTGATAATACTTCACTTTGAGCAAAACCCTAGTTTTTCTCCATTTGCATTTCTTGACTTGAATGGTATTTAATGGCTTGCTTACACTTGATTCACTTGTTTATGTTGTTGGTGACTTATAATCCTTGAAAACTTATGAAATAAATGTAGAGAGATGATTCTAGAGAGAAGTGGTGTAATGTAGAAATGAAATAAAACAAGTCTTGGTCCTCATATTTAATGAATTGAAAATCTGTGCTGAGGTGTACAGTGGTCGTCCATGGAGGTTTACGGTCCGTATCCCAGTTTACGGACCGCACCTCGTGGTCGTCTTTAACCCTAAGTAGAACCAGAAACTTTGGCTGCATGCATGGTGATTTATGACCATGGTTTACGGGCCGTTAATCACTTTACGGTCCGTCCACCAGGTCGTTTTTAACCATTTACTCGACTGGCAGAAAGTTGAAGTTTCTGCATGCCAATTTACGACTGCCAGTTTACGGACCGTATTCCATTTTACTGTCCGTATTTTGCACTTTACGACCACTGGGCAGTTTTGCCAACTTTCAACTTTACTTGTTTCTCGACTTTTCATTCTAATCATTCTCGTCCATATACGCACATTGCTCATGAAACATTATACACTCGCACTCCTCGCACCCATCACTAGTTCGTTTACTTGCGTACCAACGGGAAATTTTTCGAGGTGTAACATTCTTCCCCCCTTAGGAACATTCGTCCTCGAATGTTAAAGTCTCGGGGAATTCTACAAAAATTTCGCCAGAGTTCCCCTTATAATATGGCGCTACCATCCTGCCACAACAACCCATAATATCGATGCCACACAGGGCCACAACGTAACAACATAAAATTTTTGGCCACATATGACTCAAAAGCATAAAAGGAAATATACGTACCTTATGATCTTGACGTCTCATCTTGGGATTCTTCCACGGGCTGAAATAAATGTGGGTATTTAGAACGCATACTTTCTTCTGCTTCCCATGTCATCTCCTCTCGATTGCTATTCTTCCACAGAACTTTAATTGAGGCCACTTCCTTGTTCCTAAGCCTCCGTACTTGCCTGTCTAATATGGTAATGGGTACCTCTTCATTAGTCAATTTCTCTGTCACTTGCACATCATTTACTGGGACGATCCTAGTGGGATCTCCAACACATTTTTGAAGCATCGAGACATGAAATACTGGATGGACTGACTCCAATTCCGGAGGTAGATCTAACTCATAGGCCACTTTGCCTATTTTGTGCACAATCTCATATGGTCCAATATACCGGGGACTGAGCTTCCCCTTTTTTCCAAATCTCATAACATCTTTCATTGGCGACACTGTCAAGAATACCCAATCCTTAACTTGGAACTCTAAGTCCCTTCGACGATTATCTGCATAGGACTTCTGGCGACTTTGAGCCGCTAACAACCGATCTTGGATGAGCTTGACTTTCTCTATAGCTTGCTGGACCAAATCTGGCCCTATCAACTTGGCCTCTCCAGTTTCAAACCACCCAATCGGGGATCTACACCTCCGCCCATATAAAGCCTCATACGGTGCCATTTGAGTGCTAGAATGATAACTGTTATTGTAAGCAAACTCAATGAGTGGAAAATGGTCATCCCAACTACCTCCAAAATCTATCATACGTGCCCGCAACATATCTTCAAGAGTCTGAATGGTGCGTTCATCTTGCCCATCCGTCTGTGGGTGAAATACCGTGCTTAGGCGCACTTGGGTCCCTAGACCCTCTTGGAACGATCTCCAAAACTTAGCTATAAACTGGGTCCCTCTATTGGAGATAATAGATACTGGAACGCCATGGAGTTTCACTATCTCTTTAAGATAAAGCTTCGCATAATCTTCTGCCACATAGGTCGTCCTGACCGGTAAGAAATGAGCTGACTTTGTGAGTCTATCCACAATCACCCATATGGAATCATACTTACGTCGAGAACGGGGTAACCCTGTAATGAAATCCATATTAATCACTTCCCACTTCCAAGTTGGGATTTCTATAGCTTGCAATAATCCACCCAGCTTTTGGTGTTCAATCTTCACTGGTTGGCAATTAGGACACTGAGGTACGAATTCCGCTATATCTTTCTTCATTCCATTCCACCAGTATATAGACTTAAGATCATGATACATTTTCGTCGCTCTGGGGTGTACGGAGTAACGGGAACAATGAGCTTCCCTCAATATTTGGTGACGTAGGCCTACCACATCGGGAACATATAACCTGCCTCGACATCGGAGAACTCCGTCTCCCGAAATATCAAATGATGATTCCTCTTTCTGAGGGAGTGTATCTCTGTACTGCATTAGCATGGGATCCTCATATTGTCGCTCTTTTACTTCCGCTACTAGCGATGAAACTGCTGAATTCTGAATAGTAGCTCCGCTGCTACCTGAGTCCACTACTCGGACTCCTAGGCTAGCTAACTGTTGAAGCTCACGGGCCATCTCTTTCTTTTCTGGTCGTACATCACTTAGACTTCCCATGGATCTGCGGCTAAGAGCGTCAGCCACAACGTTAGCCTTTCCGGGGTGATACAAGATATCAACATCATAATCCTTTAGCAACTCCAACCATCGTCGTTGCCGCAAATTCAACTCTTTCTGCTTGAAGATATACTGAAGGCTCTTATGATCTGTATAAACATCCACATGGACACCATATATATAATGTCGCCATATCTTTAATGCATGGACCACTTTGGCTAATTCTAAATCATGGGTCGGGTAATTCTGTTCATGTTTCCGCAATTGCCTAGAAGCATGTGCAATCACCTTACCGTGTTGCATCAATACACAACCTCGCCCGACGCCTGAAGCATCGCAATAAAAAATATACCCTTCCAATCCCTCTGGAAGTGTCAAGACTGGGGCAGAAGTCAATCTATCTTTCAACTCTTGGAAGCTACGCTCGCAGGCATCTGTCCATTGAAACTTAGCTGACTTCTGAGTCAACTTTATGAGCGGTGCAGAAATAGAAGAGAAACCCTCAACAAATCTTCTGTAATAACCTGCTAAGCCCAAAAAGCTACGAACCTCCGTAGGAGTCGTGGGCCTTGGCCAAGTCTTCACGGCCTCAATCTTTTGGATATCCACCCGAATATCATCGGCTGCAACAATATGGCCCAGAAATGATTCTGAGTTCAACCAAAACTAACACTTGGAGAATTTTGCAAACAACTCTCGAGCTCGCAGAACTCCAAGGACTATACGCAGATGCTCCGCATGATCTGCATCGGATCTAGAATACACCAGGATATCGTCGATGAATACAATCACGAATAGATCCAGAAAAGGTATGAATACATTATTCATTAAGTCCATAAACGCTGCCGGTGCATTAGTTAACCCAAACGACATTACTCGGAACTCGAAATGGCCATATCTTGTTCTGAAAGCTGTCTTAGGGATATCTTTCTCCCTAACTCTTACTTGGTGGTACCCGGACCTCAAATCAATCTTTGAAAACCATTTGGCACCTTGCAATTGATCAAATAAATCATCGATCCTCGGAAGAGGATACTTGTTTTTAATCGTCACTTTATTCAATTGCCGATAATCAATGCACATTCTCAAGGAGCCATATTTCTTTTGGACGAACAATACGGGTGCTCCCTACGGGGATGAACTAGGCCTAATGAAGCCTTTATCAAGCAAGTCCCTCAATTGCTCCTTCAACTCTTTCAATTCTGCGGTGCCATTCTATATGGAGGAATAGATATAGGTGTGGTGCCTGGTAACACATCAATGGTAAAATCAATTTCCCGTTTGGGAGGAAGGCCTGAAAGCTCTTCCAGGAACACATCCGGAAATTCGTTCACCACTGGAACTGACTGTAGAGTCGGCGACTCAGCTTCTACATCTTGAACTCGTACTAGATGATAAATACACCCTTTTGTGATCATTTTCCTTGCCTTTAGATAGGAAATAAACCTACCTTTTGGTGATGCCACATTCCCTTTCCATTCTAAGACTGGTTCTCCCGGGAACTCGAAACGAACCATCTTCATTCGGCAATCAATATTGGCATAACAAGAAGCCAACCAATCCATGCCCATAATAACATCAAAATCTACCATTTCTAGCTCATGAAAATCAATCATAGTACGACGATCACAAATCACAATAACACAATTCCTATATACTCGGCTAGCTATTACCGATTCACCCACGGGTGTAGACACCTCAAAAGGTTTGATAGACTCCGGCTCAATTATAAATCGACCCGCAATATATGGAGTAACATATGATAATGTGGAGCCCGGATCTATCAAAGCATATACATCATGAGAGAATACCGATAATATACCTGCGACCACATCAGGAGAAGACTCAAGATCTTGGCGTCCAGCCAAAGCATAAATACGGTGCTGAGGTCCGCTAGTACTGGGAGCTCTGCCTCTACCTCTACCAGGGCCGACTGGCGTATGTGAACCTGGCCCCGTAGGGCGCACAAATGCCGAAGATCCGGCTACCGACCCTGATGGTTGGGTCCTACCTCTACCATGTACTGAGGGGAAATCACGCATAATATGGCCTGGTCGACCACATGAATAGCAACCATCTGAACCCAATCGACATTGACCCCAATGCGACTTCCCACAGTGGGAACATCGTGGTATAGGTGGCCTTGACTGGCCTGAATCCCCTCTAAACTGGGACCCCAAATAACTCTGACTCGGCCCGGGGTGAGTAGGTCTATCAAGGCTCTGGCCTGAAAACCGTGGAGGTGCACTGGTCATGAAATAGCCCGAATGTCTAGGGAACTGTTGCCTATGTCCGCCTCTGGACTCACTCATTGGGCCCGAAGATCTGGCCCTCTTGCTATGACCCCTATCCTGCTCGCGCTCACTTCTCCGCTACTGTAGGTTTTCTTCTAAGTTCTGAGCATGCGCCTGAATGCACGCAATATCCATACCGTCCTGAAGGGACGCAGTCAAACATTTATCCATCAAGTGTGGCCCTAGGCCCTTTACGAATCGGTGTACCCTGTCGCCTATATCTGCCACCATGGCCGAAGCATACCTAGCCAAGGAGTTAAAGCGGAGGCTATACTCTAGGGCACTCATACTACCTTGCCTCAAATTTAAGAATTTATCGGCCCTTGGTCGCCGAACTTCTGGAGGCATATAGTGATGGAGAAAAGAATCAACAAACTCTTGCCATACCGGAGGAGGTGCATTTGCTCCCCGTGAATCCATCCATACCATATACCACTGAATCGAGACATCTCTCAATCTATATGACGCTAACTCCACTGACCCAACCCCGTAGGCCGTGACTAGTGTCCGTGCTGGACACCCAAACGTACCCAAACCAATATTTTAGCAGAAAATATCAATATAAAAGTTAGTGAGCGATACTAAATAGTGCAGGGAAACAGATATAGCACGTGGAAGCCGATAAGGCCATCACAGATCATAATAACCCAAAACATATACAAAACCCACACAGATATATATCTACAGACCTCTACAGAGCATAACGGAATCATAAGACGGGACAGGGCCCCGTCATACCCCTGAATAGTGTACATATATACAGTAGTGACAGACTGTACCAAAAGATGGGCTCTGGATAAGAGAGCGCTCCAAAATGGCAGAATGAGATCCTAAGCGGGCGGATCAGCAAACCTGTCGTCAGCACCTGCGCGGCATGAAAACGCAGCCCCCGAAGAAAGGGGGTCAGTACGAAATATGTACTGAATATGTAAAGCCGGAATTGCAGAAACAAATCATAACTGGTACAGAACGTACAGAATGTGAGCAGAAAATCCAAAGTATCAAATACATATTTTCAAAACATGCAGAGTATGTACAGAAACATATGTCATATCAAATCCGGCCCCTGCCAAGGGACTCGGCAGACAGAACGTGGCCACCCTCCCGACGCTTGTGCCACAACACAGAAGAATCAGAAGAGGGGCATAACCCCGTAACATAATATGTCATATCAGATGGCCATAGCAAATCATATCAGAACAAGCGTACATGGCACAGCATACTCCACAAACCCATGTACGCATATACCTGCCCCCTCACATCGAGGCACGGCGAACAATGCAGAGGATCACGCTTGACAACATATCCTGGCCCGGGCTCAGTGTGGGAAACATTGGGGCATCCACGAATGGAGTAGTGAGAAACTAAATGCAATTAAAATATCATAAATATTTTCAGAGACTCGATGAGGCATATCAATGACAAACTAATCCAATGAAATCAGACGGAATCATAATACGTGGGTTTCGGATGTCATAATGAATTACAGAAGCATACTCTTTCTGAAATCGTTCCAAGTGCCAAAACAATTCATAAGACTTAATGAAATATTTAAAACAGTTTTTGTTTAGTAGCTAAAAGAGTAGTCAGAACATTTCTTTCAAAAACTGCTCGAAAACGGGCCTTAAGTACAATAAGGGCAAAACCGGGAATAGTGGGCCCACCTCGGGACAAGCAAAGCGGTGGGCTCAAATTACGCATTTTTAAGCTTATAGGGTCACCTACAACGGTTCTACGGACATTCTATAACTTTTCATATAGTTTGGGGAAAGTTTGCATAATTTTCAAGAAAGCATACAAAAAGGGTTCAATTCCATTGAACGAAAATGTGACAATTCCAGACGCGAATTCCGATGAGCAGAATATCCTCTGAGGCGTGAATCCAATCCTAGTACATCTAGGACATGCGAAAAGAAGAATCGGGGTAGCTTTACATACCTTTCAAGCTCCTTACGCCTTTCCAAGCTCACTTCCCGTTTCGTCAAAAATCAACAAATGGTCATGTTTACCAATTGTGAGTTATAGATTCTACGAATTCAACTTAACTCATATATGTCTACCGAAACTTCGGCAGCACCTCCCCTATACATATAGCACCCCCGAGAATTCAACTCGGCCAAAACAATCAACAACAACCCAACAACAACACCAACAACAACAACAATCAATATAGAATGCAATATGACATAACTAGTTCTATTGTGCGACATAATACGATACCTTCGCATTTTCAAATCAATATCGACATTCTCATATTCATTAGTAATTAAGATCATTACAACGCAATTTGGAAGCATTTCATATCATGTCCACAAGGTATTCACAAGATATACAAAATATACAAACTTTCCGCCTAAGTCATAATTCCTCCAAAACTTCTAATCTTTAACAAACATATTCATAACATGTTTCCATCTTCAAAGTCTATCAATGATCGTCATAATTTGCAACCTAACAACTTCATTTTTCATAATGTCATAAAATCGTACTAAAACGACATAAGCTTCTACATTCCATTTCAATACAAACTTATATCATTTTATCTCCATATACATTGCAAGCATCACAATAACACAACTAACACACTAAACAAACTTAATCCATTTCCATTACACACAACTCCATACCACACGGCCAAACACCACATTACTAACCTCAACTAAATTCATTCAGTTTTCATTTCCAATGTGAATACCATCATCCACACAATTAGAATATAACATAAAATTCAACTCATATATGTATACCACATATATACCCCCACGGCTACACACTATATTCCAAACCCACTTTGAAATCTTCCATATTTCTATACTTTCAACTCATTTCTACATACTACAACACAAACAAGACTTCATAACACAATAATAAGGGATATATTCTGACCTTTTTCTCTAGTCTTCTTCACTTGGATATATGTTCAAATTGATGAACCAAGACCTCTTTCTTCCAAACCAACTACACCAAGTTGAAAAGGGACCTTGAATTAGTAGGAATTCAACAAGAAATTAATTTTTGGAGGGAGATTTTTGAGGGTTGATCTTCCCTAGCCAAACCCGAAACCCCTCTTCTTCTCTTTTTTTTTTTTTTGCTCTTGTGCTTTGTTCTTTCTCTTCTAATTTTATTGAACCATCTAAGGGATAAAGACCACTATATATTATTATTATTAGCACATGGAAAATTAACTAAAAAGGTTGGGTGGGCTTTGCCTTGTGGCCGGCCACCCCCCCCCCCCCCCCTCCCTTATTTGGGCCTAATTTTCTCTTCAATATTCTTGGCCCAATGAATTAAATCCTTGCTTTACAATTCCCGAAACTAATTTCCGAAATTCGAATTTTTGCCATTAGCCATCCCAGACACTTTCACATTAATATTCTTTCACAAACAACTCATGTGCTAGATGTAATCAATTATGACTTTATTTTATACCAGTCCAGATTATTTCTAATTTTTCCAAATGTGCGAAAACACAGGATATAACATCCTCCCCCCCTTTAGAACATTCGTCCTCGAATGTTAAATTAATCCTATAGGGTTTGAAATGGCTTCGGGGGAGTTCCTGTTTATAGACAGCGCATATGGTACACATTCATTATTGAAATGGAATTAAGCAAAGATTCAAGATTACCTGAGGGCATAGGGAACAATTGTGGATATTTCTTCTTCATTTCCTCTTCGGCCTCCCAGGTCAATTCTTCCCTATTATTGTTCCGCCACAACACCTTAACAGAAGCTACATCTTTGTTTCGGAGCTTTCTTACCTGGCTGTCCAAAATGGCTACGGGCTGCTCCTCGTAAGATAACTGCTCCGTCACCTAAATATCATCTGCAGGAAATATTCTGGAAGGAGCACCGATGCATTTGCGGAGCATAGATACATGGAATACCGGATGTACCGCTTCCAAATCAGATGGCAGATCTAACTCATAGGCGACATTTCCAATTTTCCGCACAATCAGATAAGGCCCAATATAACGCGAACTAAGCTTACCCTTTCTGCCGAACCGCATTACGCCTTTCATAAACGATACCTTTAGAAATACCCAATCACCAACTTGGAATTCCAAAGGACGACGCCGTTTGTCAGCGTATGATTTCTGTTGACTCTGGGTTACCAATAGTCGCTCCCGGATAAGTTTCACCTTATCAACGACCTGCTGGATCATATCTGGGCCGATTAACTCTGTCTCGCCAATATCAAACCAGCCGATAGGTGACCTGCATTTCCTGCCATACAAAGCCTCGTACGGAGCCATCTGGATGCTGGAATGGTAACTGTTATTATAAGCAAATTCAATCAATGGCAAGTGATCATCCCAACTACCTCTGAAATCAATAACACAGGCCCGTAACATATCTTCCAGCGTCTGTATAGTGCGCTCGGCCTGTCCGTCACTCTGAGGATGAAATGCTGTGCTCAGACTCGCCTGAGTCCCTAATCCCTCCTGAAAAGACCTCCAGAAGTTCGTCGTGAACTGGGTACCTCTGTCAGTGATAATAGATATAGGACCTCCATGAAGTCGCACAATTTCTTTAATATAAAGCCTGGCATAATCCTCAGCGGAATAAGTAGTTCTGATGGGGAGAAAATGGGCTGATTTGGTCAGCCTATCAACAATAACCCAGATGGAATCATACTTCTGTGGTGTGAGAGGCAAACCTGTAATGAAGTCCATATTAATGATCTCCCACTTCCACGTCAGAATTTCCATTTCTTGCAACAGTCCACCCGGTTTCTGATGTTCAATTTTGACCTGCTGACAATTTGGGCACTGGGCGACGAACTCTGCGATATCCCTTTTCATACCATCCCACCAGTATAAGCATCTGAGATCATGGTACATCTTCGTAGACCCAGGATGAACATAATAGCGAGCATAGTATGCCTCGCTCATAACCTGCTATCGTAGCCCTGCAATATCAGGTACACACAACCTGCCTCGGTATAATAAGGTTTTGTCTGGTGTAAACTCAAACGGAGTCTTCTCCTTGTCATAGGCTGTGTCTCTGTACCGAGCTAAAACAGGATCTTCGTATTGGTGTCGTTTAATATCTTCCTTAATAGATGACTCAGAAACCCCTCGGACAGAAATCCGTGTACCTCCAATATCGGCCAGACGAACCCCAAGATTAGCCAACTGATGAATACCACGTACTATATCTCTCCTGTCTGGCTGTAAATCTGCCAAGCTGCCCATATATTTCCGGCTACGCGCATCTGCAACAACATTAGCCTTGCCCGGATGATACAGAATATCCACATCATAGTCTTTCAGGAGCTCCAGCCACCTCCGTTGCCGCAAATTAAGCTCTTTCTGCTTAAAAATATACTGGAGACTCTTATGATCTGTATAGATATCAACATCAACGCCATATAAATAATGTCTCCATATCTTCAGGGCATGAATCACCGCTGCAAGCTCAAGATCGTGGGTAGGATAGTTCTTTTCATGCTTTTTGAGCTGACGGGAAGCGTAGGCTATAACTCTGCCGTGCTGCATCAATACACAGCCTAATCCCACACCAGAAGCATCACAATAAATAACATACCCGTCTGGTCCCTCTGGAAGAGTCAGAACTAGAGCTGTAGTCAGCTTCTCTTTCAGCAACTGGAAGCTTCGTTCACAAGCATCAGTCCACTAGAACTTGGCTCCCTTCTGAGTTAGCCTTGTCAAAGGCGCTGAAATCGAAGCAAACTTTTCCACAAATCTTCTGTAATAGCCTGCTAATCCCAGAAAACTGCGTACCTCTGTGGGCGTCGTGGGTCTGGGCCAATTCTTCACGGCCTCAATCTTCTGTGTGTCCACCCGGACACCATCAGCTGCAATAATATGTCCCAAGAATGCCACTGAAGCCAGCCAGAATTCACATTTAGAAAATTTTGCATATAATTTCTGATGCCGAAGTACCTCAAGTACCGCTCTCAGATGATCTGTGTGTTCCTCCTCTGACCGAGAATAAACCAGAATATCATCGATAAATACAATCACGAACATATCCAAGAACGGCCTGAATACCCGGTTCATTAAATCCATGAATACCGCAGGAGCATTAGTCAGCCCAAAAGACATAACTCTGAATTCATAATGCCCATATCTGGTCCGGAATGCTGTCTTAGGAATATCGGCTTCTCGTACCCGTACCTGGTGATAGCCTGATTGAAGGTCTATCTTCGAAAAATATTTGGCGCCCTGCAACTGATCAAACAAATCATCAATTCTGGGGAGGGGGTATTTATTCTTTATGGTTACCTTGTTCAGCTGCCTATAATCAATACACATACGTAGCGACCCGTCTTTCTTACGCACAAATAATACCGGGGCTCCCCAAGGCGAAGTACTGGGTCTGATGAAGCCTTTTTCTAACAGATCCTTCAACTGTTCTTTCAGTTCTTTCAATTCTGCCGGTGCCATTCTGTACGGGGGAATAGATATAGGCTGAGTATCTGGAAGCAAATGAATAGTAAAATCTATCTCCCGCTCTGGAGGAAGACCTGGAAGCTCCTCTGGGAATACATCTGGAAATTCATTAACCACTGGAACTGACTGAAGGGTCGGCGTTTCTGCTTTCAAGTCTTGTACTCGAACCAAATGATAAATATAACCTTTTCTGATCATTTTCTTCGCCTTAAGGTATGAAATAAACTTACCTTTCAGCGATGCTGTATTACCGGCCCATTCTATAACTGGCTCCCCAGGAAACTGGAAACGAACTACCTTATTTTGGCAGTCAACATTAGCATAACACGAGGCGAGCCAGTCCATACCCATAATAACATCAAATTCAATCATATCTAACTCCACCAGATCTGCCTTAGTATCTCGGCCACATACAATTACAGAACAGTCTTTATATACCTGTTTCGCTACAATAAAGTCCCCAATCGGTGTGGCTACCTCAAATGGCTCTATAGGTTCAGACATTATACCAATTTTACTAGCAACAAGGGGCGAAATATATGACAAAGTCAAAACTGGATCAATCAATGCATACACAGACCGAGAGAAGACCAATAATGTACCTGTAACGACATTAGGCGATGCCTCCTGGTCCTGGCGGCTGTCCAAAGTATAAATGCGGTTCGAAGGACAGCTAGTACCAGAAGCTCCACCACGGCCTCTGCCGCGACCCGCCGGTGCTGATGTACCCGGCCCTGTAGGGCGCATAGCCACTGACGAAGATGATGACCCGGCGGCTGATCCGGTAGGCTGCGCTGCACCACCCGAACTACCCTTATACGGGCAATCTCTCACAGAATGGCCTGACGGCTACAAGAAAAGCATGCACCGGTGGCTCTGTAGCACTCTCCCGGATGGTATCTGCCACAATAAGAACACTGAGGCCTAGGTGGACTCGTCTGACCAGAACCCCTATCGGTCCGCGAACCTAAAGCCCTGGAGCTCTGACCTGCTCCTGAATACCCTGGGCTATCAAATCTGCGACCTGTAGGCTGTGGAGGTGCGTTCTGTGCCGGCTGGGATGGATATCTGCTAGGCTGCTGCGGCTGCTGAGGTTGTCTGCCCCGAAACTCTCCAGAATACCCGGATGATCTGGCCCTCTTGGGCTGTCTCCGATCCTGACTCCTACCGGGCTGATGACCCCTGTGCTGGTCCTCCATGCCCTGGGCGTGCGCCTGAATACGGGCAATATCCATATCGGGCTGAGCGGCCAATACCAAACAACTGTCAACAAAATACCGGTCCAACCTGTTATGTCCCGTGTTTTCGTATAATTGGAAATCGAGAAATAATTACGACTTGTGTGTTATAAGGACATAATTTGATTTTAGTGAATATGACTATGTTGGTTATGGAATCATTAATGTCAAGACCTCGGGGAAGGCCGAGGGTAAATTTGGAATTTCGGAAATTAGTTTCGGGAATTACAAAACGGGACGTTTTATGAGTTGGGCCAAGGAAATACAACACAAAATGAGGCCCAAGATTTTGAAGGGGTGGCCGGCCATATCATTGGCCCAAGCCCACTTTTAAAGGGTCATGTGCTATGCACATGACCCCTATATGGATATATACTAGAGCAACACTTAGTAATTATCAAGAAACAAAGCAAATTCAAGAACACCACACAAAATAGGGGTTCGGCCGAAGGCAAGAATAGAGAGAAAGAAAAATTTCCCAAGCCTTGTTGTTGATCCAAAAATCTTACTTTCTACATAGTTGTGAAGTGCTCAAGACCCTCTTCAACGGGGTATAGTTAGTTTGGCACAAGAGCCTCGTTTGCGACAAGTCGGAAATTCGAGAAAAGGTAAGAATTTTGCCCCTTTAATGTTATGGAATTGATATGAATATGTTAAGGATTGAGAATAGACGAGAATCCCGTAACTTTGATGTATATAGAAAGTTGTGAGTGTGTGTGTATATTGCATGTTGGCCGTGAGCCCTAGGAAGAAGAAAGTGATGTGAATTGATCTTGTTTAGTTTGTATAATGTGTCGTTGTGACCTTTGTGTCGTAAATGATTGATTGATGAATTGGATTGGTGTTGGAAAATGGTTTCGGAACGTTATCGGAAAGTATATACCTTTTGTATATTCGCGTATATCATTGTATATCTTTGATGCAAAAGACTTTAAATATGACTTATAGTTGATGTTAATGAATTCGGAATGAAACGACACAAGTTAGAAAGTTCGTTGTAAGTTTTGGTGTTTTGGGAGAATTATGGAAAGTAATGGATTTTGGGCAATTTCGTGTATGGCTTGGAATGTATTTGGAATGTAATGGCATAATCTTGAATGAGTGAATGAATACAATAATATGGATATAGATTTGGAATTTTGAAGTTTGAATGAAAGATTTCCAACTTGTGTAGTAAGGTAGGCTTTCGAAGTTGAATATGGTTTATATTGTTTGATGATGTTTGGGTTGTTGTTGTTGATGTATTTTGAGCCGAGCTAAGTCTCGGGGGTGTTAGATTTATAGGGGAAGTGTTGCCGAAATTGCGGTAGACAAAAATGAAGTTAAAGGCATTTTTAAGCCTAAGAATCTCAATTGGTAACTTTGACCATTTGCAGATTTCGGACGAAACGGGACTTGACTTTTGGGAGAGCGTAAGACGTCCGTAAGGTATGTAAAGCTTCCCACTCCTTCGTTTGGCATATCTTAGTATGATAGGCGAATATGAGAACTTCCGGAGCATTTCTGCTCCTCGAAACCCGATCCACAGAAAAGTTACTATTCATTCAATTCAATTGAAGCCTAAGGGCTCTATTTTGGCTAGAATGCCACCACTCATCTGAAACCTATCGAAATGTGGTCGGGTAACTTAGAAATGATTATGTATGACCTTTGGCCTATAAACATTCGATAAATATGTTCGCCACCTCAATTTGACTCGAGGTGGGCCCGCTACCCCGAAATGCCCTATTTGTCTTATTGGGCTATCTTTGTAAATAAAGTTTGACATGCTACTTTCGATTTTGGAACTTCCTCCTACGGGATATGTTTTGAATATTACGATGTGCTAAGTTACGTTTTGAGCTATACATACTATTTTGGAAACGTCTTGTGAAATGAAACCTTATATCGACTAAGTATTCGATTATTTTGTATTATGAAATGACTTATGGGATTACTCTGTTTTGAAAGACTATTTTGAGGTATGATTTGCATTTGTTTGCTCACGACTCCGCTCGTGCCTTATTATGACTTCGTTCACCGGTTCCCGGGCCGGTTTTGATTCGTGCGCTTTATGATAATTCGGCCGTATGCTGTGTTACGGTTCCCGAGGCTTCGCCATAGGGCCGGGTTCCGTTTGGAGTTATGCTGTGATATGGCTCGTGATGCGATACGCTCACCTATGATTATGTTTGTGTTCGGGGATGTACGGAGATTTGAAACCTTCTGGTGTTATGCTCTGTGTGGCGCCAGCGTCGGAGTGGCGACCACGTTCCTAAGCGTTTGCATGATTTCGTTTGCATTATGTATACATATATGATTTTGATACGGATTTTGACATACCGATTTGTACCCCACTTTGTCATTCGGTTTGCTTTCGGTTTTGATCCATATTTCTGTACTCCGTGCTTTACATACTCAGTACATATTTCGTACTGACCCCCTTTCTTCGGGGGCTGCGTTTTATGCCCGCAGGTACAGACATTGGTGATCCTCCACAGTAGGCTTCACTCTTTGCCGTTCCGGAGTACTCCTCTTTGATCCGGACTCCACTTTTGGTACAGACTCCTTTTGCTTTGTATATATTCTGTACATTTGACTATTTGGGTACGGCGGGGCCCTGTCTCGCTATATGTCTTTGTTTTGAATTCGTAGAGGCCTGTAGTCATATATGTGGGATGAGGGTCCTGTATGTGTTGGTTTGATTTCGTTTTCTGGTCTTAAAGCGGTCTGTTCATTATGATGGCCCCAAATGGCCCTTATGCTTACGTTTGCACTTTTGACCGGCGATATCTATTCCGCCGCTCAGTTTGTATTTGATATGGCATTTTGATTTGGTGCGACCGCTTAAGACATATTTTGATATAAACTACGTTTGATATGATTTCGAAAAATTCAGAAATAAGTTTGGATTTGATAATGAATATGTGATTCGGTCTGGGTACCCAGGTAGGGTGCTAGTCGCGGCCCACGGGGCTGGGTAGTGACACAACCCCATAATATACCTGTGCATCCTGTCCGCCATAGTAGCTACCACAGCAGGTGCATATCGGGCCAATGAGTCGAACTCCATACTGTACTCTCGAACACTGCGGCCCCTCTGTCTCAGCAATAAGAATCTGTCAGCCCTGGCCCACCGTAACTCCGGAGGCAGAAAATGGCTAAGAAAGCCTGAGAAAAATCATCCCAAACTGCTGGGGGAGCGCCGTCACCTCTGGATAACTCCCATGACTCGTACCAGTTAGCCGCTACATCATACAACCGGTACGAAGCCAACGTGACTGACTCTGTCGCGGAAGCATTAATCAAATGTAAGGTGCGCCACAACTTCCTGATAAACTCCTCAAGATCCTCCTCGGGCTTTGTCCCGAAGAACTATGGAGGGCCACAAGTCAGGAACTCACGAGCTCTCGAACTGTCACGCCTATCTGCTCGGTCACCTCCCAATCCGTGCCCCTGAACCTGTCCCGCCACAAGTCTGGTCAATAGCTGGACTGCCTCTCTCATAGTCTGATCCTCAGTCCCTGGCCGTGGAGCTGGAGGCTCAGGTACTGGAACCTCGGGAGCTGGCGGTGGAGCCGCCCCTCGACCTGCAACTGCTGCTGCTCCAATCTCCTTGACGTGTGGCGGTGTGGAAGAGCCCTCAGCCGGGGGCAAAATATCAGGAGCAATATGTGCATGGGCCCTGGTAATCCTCTGGGCCCGACTCGTCTCTCCCACAGCTGCTGACTTGGTCTTTTGGGCCGCTGACGCCTTTTTTGGAGGCATAACTGCAATTATAACAATTCGTTAGGGAGGAGTCATCCTGATAACACAGCTCTATGGCACGATCTAAGACAGAAAGAAGGGTAGTATCCTAAATGCCCTGTAGCCTCCTTTTTATAGGTGTGGTGCACAACACACCGATAAACAAGAATCTACTAGACACGGTCTGTAGACATTATGAGGACGAACCGCTCTGATACCACTTCTGTCACGACCCAACCCCGTTGGCCGTGACTAGTGTCCGTGCTGGACACCCAAACGTACCCAAACCCCAAACCAGTATTTTAGCAGAAAATATCAATATAAAAGTTAGTAAGCGATACTAAATAGTGCAGGGAAACAGATATAGCACGTGGAAGCCGATAAGGCCATCACTGATCATAATAACCCAAAACATATACAAAACCCACACAGATATATCTACAAACCTCTACAGAGCATAACGGAATCATAAGACGGGACAGGGCCCCGTCATACCCCTGAATAGTGGACATATATACAGTAGTGACAGACTGTACCAAAAGATGGGCTCTGGATAAGAGAGCGCTCCAAAATGGCAGAATGAGATCCTAAGCGGGCGGATCAGCAAACCTGTCGTCAGCACCTGCGCGGCATGAAAACGCAGCCCCCGAAGAAAGGGAGTCAGTACGAAATATGTACTGAATATGTAAAGCCGGAATTGCAGAAACAAATCATAACTGGTACAGAACGTACAAAATGTGAGCAGAAAATCCAAAGTATCAAATACATATTTTCAAAACATGCAGAGTGTATACAGAAACATATGTCATATCAAATCCGGCCCCTGCCAAGGGACTCGGCAGCCAGAACGTGGCCACCCTCCTGACGCTGGTGCCACAACACAGAAGAATCAGAAGAGGGGCATAACCCCGTAACATAATATGTCATATCAGATGGCCATAGCAAATCATATCAGAACAAGCATACATGGCATAGCATACTCCACAAACCTATGTACGTGTATACCTGCCCCCTCACATCGAGGCACGGCGAACAATGCAGAGGATCACACTTGACAACATATCCTGACCCGGGCTCAGTGTGGGAAACATTGGGGCATCCATGAATGGAGTAGTGAGAAACTAAATGCAATTAAAATATCATAAATATTTTCAGAGACTCGATGAGGCATATCAATGACAAACTAATCCAATGAAATCAGACGGAATCATAATACGTGGGTTTCGGATGTCATAATGAATTACAGAAGCATACTCTTTCTGAAATCGTTCCAAGTGCCAAAATAATTCATAAGACTTAATGAAAGATTTAAAACAATTTTTGTTTAGTAGTTAAAAGAGTAGTCAGAACATTTCATTCAAAAACTGCTCGAAAACAGGCCTTAAGTACAATAAGGACAAAACCAGGAATAGTGGGCCCACCTCGGGACAAGCAAGGCGGTGGGCTCAAATTACGCATTTTTAAGCTTATAGGGTCACCTACAACGGTTCTACGGACATTCTATAACTTTTCATATAGTTTGGGGAAAGTTTGCATAATTTTCAAGAAAGCATACAAAAAGGGTTCAATTCCATTGAACAAAAATGTGACAATTCCAGACGCGAATTTCGATGAGCAGAATATATCCTCCGAGGCGTGAATCCAATCCTAGTACATCTAGGACATGCCAAAAGAAGAATCGGGGTAGCTTTACATACCTTTCAAGCTCCTTATGCCTTTCCAAGCACACTTCTCGTTTCGTCAAAAATCTACAAATGGTCATGTTTACCAATTGTGAGTTATAGATTCTAAGAATTCAACTTAACTCATATATGTCTACCGAAACTTCGGCAGCACCTCCCCTATACATATAGAACCCCCGAGAATTCAACTCAGCCAAAACAATCAACAACAACCCAACAACAACACCAACAACAACAACAATCAATATTGAATGCAATATGACATAACTAGTTCTATTGTGCGACATAATACGATACCTTCGTATTTTCAAATCAATATCGACATTCTCATATTCATTAGTAATTAAGATCATTACAACGCAATTTGGAAGCATTTCATATAATGTCCACAAGGTATTCACAAGATATACAAAATATACAAACTTTCCGCCTAAGTCATAATTCCTCCAAAACTTCTAATCTTTAACAAACATATTCATAACATGTTTCCATCTTCAAAGTCTATCAATGATCGTCATAATTTGCAACCTAACAACTTCATTTTTCATAATGTCATAAAATCGTACTAAAACGACATAAGCTTCTACATTCCATTTCAATACAAACTTATATCATTTTATCTCCATATACATTGCAAGCATCACAATAACACAACTAACACACTAAACAAACTTAATCCATTTCCATTACACACAACTCCATACCACACGGCCAAACACCACATTACTAACCTCAACTAAATTCATTCAGTTTTCATTTCCAATCATCCACACAATTAGAATATAACATAAAATTCAACTCATATATGTATACCACATATATACCCCCACGGCTACACACTATATTCCAAACCCACTTTGAAATCTTCCATATTTCTATACTTTCAACTCATTTCTACATACTACAACACAAACAAGACTTCATAACACAATAATAAGGGATATATTCTGACCTTTTTCTCTAGTCTTCTTCACTTGGATATATGATCAAATTGATGAACCAAGACCTCTTTCTTCCAAACCAACTACACCAAGTTGAAAAGGGACCTTGAATTAGTAGGAATTCAACAAGAAATTAATATTTGGAGGGAGATTTTTGAGGGTTGATCTTCCCTAGCCAAACCTGAAACACCTCTTCTTCTCTTTTTTTTTTTTTGCTCTTGTGCTTTGTTCTTTCTCTTCTAATTTTCTTGAACCATCTAAGGGATAAAGACCACTATATATTATTATTATTAGCACATGGAAAATTAACTAAAAAGGTTGGGTGGGCTTTGCCTTGTGGCCGGCCACCCCCCCCCCCCCCCCTTATTTGGGCCCCATTTTTCTCTTCAATTTTCTTGGCCCAATGAATTAAATCCTTGCTTTACAATTCCCGACACTAATTTCCGAAATTCCAATTTTTGCCCTTATCCTTCCCCGACACTTTCACATTAATATTCTTTCACAAACAACTCATGTGCTAGATGTAATCAATTATGACTTTATTTTATACCAGTCCAGATTATTTCTAATTTTTCCAAATATGCGAAAACACGGGATATAATAGTTCAATCTTAGCACGTATCGAGGATCGTGAGCTTATGAGCTCGGAGTGTCAATCACTTGAATACAACATACTCATATGGAGTATTTAAGAGTTTGGCCAAGGAACCATGCCTTATGAAAGAAGGGTTAGCCTTACATACCTCTTCGTCGAACTGTTCTACACTTGCGCGTACTCCTTCGATGCTCAAGTTTCTACCTTCATTAATATAATAACAATAGCCATTAGTCATTCACATTACCCATATTCCTCATTTTACCCTCCATTGACCATTTTAGTATATACTTCTATCGTCCAAGTATTTCAACTCCCCAATATGTTAACCAACATATAAATATCATGAATCTTACCTTAGATGATGTAGGGACAAGCTTTGGTTGATAATACTTCACTTTGAGCAAAATCCTAGTTTTTCTCCATTTGCATTTCTTGACTTGAATGGTATTTAATGGCTTGCTTACACTTGATTCACTTGTTTATGTTGTTGGTGACTTATAATCCTTGAAAACGTATGAAATAAATGTAGAGAGACGATTCTAGAGAGAAGTGGTGTAATGTAGAAATGAAATAAAACAAGTCTTGGTCCTCATATTTAATGAATTGAAAATCTGTGCTGAGGTGTACAGTGGTCGTCCATGGAGGTTTACGGTCCGTATTCCAGTTTACGGACCGCACCTCGTGGTCGTCTTTAACCCTAAGTAGAACCAGAAACTTTGGCTGCATGCATGGTGATTTATGACCATGGTTTACGGGCCGTTAATCACTTTACGGTCCGTCCACCAGGTCGTTTTTAACCATTTACTCGACTGGCAGAAAGTTGAAGTTTCTGCATGCCAATTTACGACTGCCAGTTTACGGACCGTATTCCATTTTACTGTCCGTATTTTGCACTTTACGACCACTGGGCAGTTTTGCCAACTTTCAACTTTACATATTTCTCGACTTTTCATTCTAATCATTCTCGTCCATATACGCACATTGCTCATGAAACATTACACACTCGCACTCCTCGTACACTTCACTAGTTCGTTTACTTGCGTACCAACGGGAAATTTTCCAAGGTGTAACAACTACTCTGTTCGTGCATGCCTCAATATGTCTTTCACCGAGTCCCGGGCTAGGTAAGTTATCGTGCACAGTTTCACGACATTGTTCACAGAGTCCCTCACTAGAGGGCCGGGTACGGTATATATATATATATATATGATGATATGATGATATGTTTATGGCGGCCAGGATGGTATATGATGACTTTATTCACCGAGTCCCATAATGGGCCGGGTATGATATATGATATTGACATGCATGATTTATGTTTCAAAAGGCAAGTGTTTTGGTATTCTGGATGTTATACTTGTCTCCTGTACTCCCTACTTCAGTTATGATCCTCTTTATTGTATTTCATGCTTTACATACTCAGTACATATCTCGTACTGATCCCCTTTCTTCGGGGGGCTACGTTTCATGTCCGCAGGTACAGACACTCGATTCGGTGATTCCCCAGCTTAGGATTTCCAGTAAGCTGTCTTGGAGAGCTCCGTTGTTCCGGAGCCTATATTTTTGGTACAGATCTTCTGATGTATATATATGTTTGTGCAGGGGTACGCCGGGGCCCTGTCCTGTCATATTTCACTGTTGATACTCTTAGAGGTCTGTAGACATGTGTGTGGGTTGTGTATAGATTATGATCAGCTGTGTCTATATAGTTTGTTGTGGATGTTTCTGTTTGTTGTGGCAGCCTTGCCGGCTTGCGTATGTTATCGATATGTAGTGGCAGCCTTGTCGGCTTGCGTATTATAATGATATATAGTGGCAGCCTTGTCGGCTTGCGTACTTTATTACGTTGTGATTGGTTGAGACTCCGCAGGAGACAGATTATCATGATTTGTGACGTTGAGAACCTTTGGGTCTATGTCGATTCCCATGTTGTCTATAGTGTCAGTCTGACTATGTCTAACAGGTGCATATATGGGTGTCCAGCTCGGCCACTAGTCATGGCCCACGGGGTTGGGTCGTGACAAAAGTGGTATCAGAGCGGTTCATCCTCGGAGTGTCTACAGACCGTGTCTAGTAGAGTCTTGTTTATCGGTGTGTTGTGCACCACATATATAAACAGGAAGCTACATGACATTTAGGATATTATCTTTCCTTCGGTCTTAGATCGTGCGATAGAGCCAGAGTCTAGGAAAGATTGTTTCTGACCTCTTTTCCTGTAGGTGGGTGCAGAATTGCGAGTGATGAAGAGGCCAGCTTCGGATAGTGGGGGTGCTAAGAAGGCCCCTAGGGTAAATTCAGGACCCCAGGCTCCAGGACCGAGCAGGAGGAGCCTCAGTTACTCTATCGAGACTGCCCATCGGAGGACCCAGCGATAATTCCCTCAGAGTTTTTGATATCTAGGGAGGCAGTCCCCGAGGCCGTACCAGTTGCTCCTATGGCAGAACACCACGTTAGACCGGCTACCCCAGTAAGTGTTACAGATTACTGCAACCCCCTATCCTGGTCGTCGGTAAACCAGGAGTTTCCTGGTTATCTACATTCCTAGGACTCCGATGAAGGCCAGACGAGTAGATGGCGGGCAGATGATGACGAGGAGCACATTTCGCCTTATAGATCACCAGATCGGACTAGAGACCGATCGACTACATGTATATGAGATCTTATTGAAATTTCCTATGTATGTGCATTTGCTATAGATTGTTACCTAATAGCGGCGAGCGAAAATCAAAGGGGCCGACAACCAAGTATTTAAGAGTAACAGTGACCAAGGTGTTCCTATCACCGTGGGAATTTTGAAATCTAGGATGGAAAATAGTTGTACATACAGGTGAAAGTTGGATATCAAGGTTACCTAATGAGAATTTGTATATACGGAATGGCAAACTAGCCATCATTATGGTAAGTTATGGTAAGTATAGTAAGAAAATGGGTCAAAGGTATATATATTGTAGATAAGCTTAGTTATAAAGGGTGCACAGAAGAAGCTAAAGGAATCAGTAACGGTAAGCAGAATATATGTTAGACATAGTGTGAATGTTGCAGGTATGATCGAAACCTGCAGTTAATGATTGAAAGGGAAAATAAACAGGAAAGTGTGACAGGTACAGTTTGAGTTGGACACACGAGGTAAGTTCGTTATTTTCATCCTTTGATTGATATGGGGAGCCCTGTGCGGCTACGATACGATGTAATATATATGTGTATGTTGGCCCTGTGAGGCATTGTTGGTATTTCCTGCGTGCAGGTTTTGAGATAGTAAGAAATACAGAGGAAACTCTGCCAAAATTTTCTTAGAAATAAAAAGAGAATGAGATATAAGTTCGTAATATTTTTGAAAGGTCGTGTCAACAGTGATGATAAGATTTGACTAAGTCGCAAGTACGTCTGACTTCGAGAAATAAGGTTAACGGCTGAATTGATAATAATAATAATTATGAGGTCGACATTGATATGGTAAATTTATCATGTTGGATTAAAGTTTTAAGAGATACCCTCCATGTCAACCGTAAGAGGCATCATTCTTATTTGGGAAATTCGATTTCGAAGAAGCGAATATGAGCAGCAAAGTTTGGAATTCATTTGAACGGACCAGAATACTTTCCAGCCACATTTTACCTTAGAAAAAGCTGATGTTGAAGAGCAAAAACGTCCAGCAATTATGTTTCACTTTTATTGAAGAGTACAAAACATACAGCAAGTAGTTTATGAACTAAATAATTCGTTCATGACCCAAGAACAAATCTGGAGGTAAACTATGTAAACCAAGCATTAGAAGCCCCGTGATGCTTGTCGGATTCTTGTTCCTCCTCTTGTTGTGGGTTGGAGGATTGTTATGAGAATGAGTAAAGCCCGGTGAGGAAGCGACTAAAAGATACGATGTGATCTATGTGACTAAGGTATAAAGTAAAATAAGAAATGGAAAGGCAGAGTATAGAACGAATGAGAAAGACTTATAAAGTTCTATAGGGAAAGTTCAGAATAAAGAGTATGCGGTAACGAAAATGAAAGCGAGTGAGATAACAACACGGTAATAGGTTATGACATGTATATCTAAGAGCACGAGTAATATAAGTGACGGAACTGTGAAAGACCAAACTATAAAGATAAGCAACGAAGCAAAATGAGTGCCAAAAATGACTGGGATGGTAAGAACAAATAGTGATGAGCAGAATATGTTTTGAGAATAAGAAAGGGATTATGCAGAAATAGTGTTTTCCGGAGGATACAGAGATAGCATGAGATTCCTCGTGCACAGAATAAAAGATGGACATAGATTGGATAAATGGTAAGGAATACTAAAGGAAGCACCCTAGATAGACAAAATTAATTGAGTACGAATGGAAGATAAAAGAGAAATACATAACTAAGAACTTAAAGGTGTAGTAAGATGACAAGGTGGTAAGATAAGACCATTATCAAGATGGATTTGATACGATTTTAAGTTAAAAGTTAGCGTTGGGTACACGACAAGGGTGAAAGAGCATAAGGTATAAAGGAGTACTGCGTATATATGACTTCACCTCGAAAATAGTGAAATCCGTAAAAAAAAACGAGGATTGTAGATTTGCGAAACAACTGATGTATTATAAATTTATTAGAGGAAGCAGATGATATCCGTTAGGATAAGATACTGTTATAAGAGAGCTTGGGACACTTATGATCAAAATATAAATGCTACCTAATTGAGAAATTGGAATGACTATAAGTACTACCTAATTACTGATCGGAGTAAGTGGAATGTGGCCTTAGATGAGTTCCTACATGGGTCGCATTACTCGAGTATAGATGGTTAGATGAGATTTTGTACTGTACATAGAAAAGTTCTCATCGCCTCGTGATTGTGGTAAGGTTTCGTACATGGGTAATCTAAATTATAGATGATAAAGAAAAGACATGGATACGGTGCAGTATACCAAATGTATTGGGAAAAGAATCATATGAATTTGAAAAATTGGAAATGGGGACGCAGAGCAGAATGTAAATAGATAATGATGTAAGTACACCCAAAAAGGGGGGAAGCGGATGAGAGAAATGCAAGTGTAAGATGAAAACAACTGACACTGCAATATATTTAATGCGGATACTTAAACTTCAAGTGCGATTCCTTGCTGAAACAAGTTAGTAAGATTTGAAATCCAACAATAAATGGATAGAAGTCAGGATGGTATTTGAGTACAATTAAAATGTTGGCAACAGAGTTGTATGCTAATGATATTGTGACTTATAAGTAGCAAAGAAGGAGGGATAGGGAATCTCCTATAGTAGAATATGAAAAAAATTGAATTGTAAGTAAAGGAAGGAAAAAGGAGTATGACAAGATAGACAACAAGTGAGTTTTAGTACAAATAAGATATGTAGAGCAGAATGAACCAGGAGAAGGAAAGACTATGACTAAGATTGGATGTACTTTGTACAAGATGTACAAGGATAGTTATGCGATCTGCGCATATGTATATATATGTTAAGAATGAGACCAAGTGAGTACTTGACAAGAAGAGTAAGGATTCAATAGTAACAATGTGGTTACGATATTTTGGATACATTAGGGAAAGGTGTAAGATGGTTTGAACCAAAATACCGAGATAGGATTAGTACTGATGGCAAAAGCAATAGTTGAGTCCTGATATCAATTGAAAAATATATGAGAAGAATGTAAGATCTGCATAAAGACTAGTGAGACGACGCTAAGATATCTCTTGGGCTCATTTGAGCACTTACGCATATTCTGATGCGTGATAGGAAAACTAAGCGCAAAATCTGAGTAAAGAGACAATAGAAGAATTTGAACTAAAGATAAAATAAACAACCCGAGGTAATATACCTAAAGTGGTACAAGTTAGGTTAAGGGAAATTACGAAATGGTTTAACCGAGACGATCAGAACAAGCGGGTTACTGGTTACTGGGTGGCAGTGACTTTATATGTCAAATCAAAAGAAATTCTTTCAGAATTATACCAGTTAATAATAGACAGGTCACAGAGCAGCTATGGAAAGTTATAATATGAGGGAACTCCAGCGCTACTTGATAGCCAACTCTAAAGATCGAGATTAAGAGCTAAAAAGAAAGTCGAGAAGTGATACCTGAGTCTGAAGATTCCAGAATATAAACTGGAACAGTAGAGCAATATAAGGTTATGGAAGTAAAAAAAAATTCCACCTTGGAAAATTTCTTTTTATTCGTAAAATTACGAAGAGTCTACGAGTTACCAGAGGTATGAATACTCCAAGGATTGCAAAGTCTAATGAATCGATGAGGAACGTTTGCACGTTATAAGATCTTGATTAAGGATTAAGAGGTAAGATGAAGTGAACGATCTGTCTTAAAGGAGTAACTATAGAAAAAAAAAGAAGAGTAAAGACAACGACGTAGAATTACCACTTCGAGAGGCAAGAGCAAGAACAAATATTATGAAAATGGTTACCGAGAAAGCTGGAATGTATTATAAAAGATTGAAGGAAATCGACCAACGAAAGAGGCATGTGAGGAGTATAATTCAGTAAGAGAACATTCAAGGAAATATTGGGAATGCACGATTAGTTTAACATTCGAGGACGAATGTTTCAAAGGGGGGAAGGATGTTATACCCCGTATTTTTGTACGTCGAATTATTTGCAAGCTAGTCGACATAAGTTAAGGACGGGATTATTTTTGGATACGAAATAGGAACTTTTAATTCTCAATTTTAATTAGTACACGATTTGTTTATGAATTTCAATTAGTGTAGAAATATTATTGGAAAATAGGGACTAATTAACTATGATTAGATTATTAAGTAGGGATTAGTGATTAATTAAGATTAATTAAGTTAATTATATCTTGTGGGCCCACCCGTTTTTAAATTTTTAAAAAAATATATAAAACAAAACAAATTGGTGAGTCATAGGGGGGGGGGGGGGGGCATGTGTCCAAGGAAGGAGCACCATATATAAAGTTAGGATGATGAACAACTTAGGTAATTCATTTCATTTTTCAAGTGGAAGGTTAAGAAAAAGAAAAAAAGGCATTGCCATGGCTGCCAAGCTCTCGGCCAGCCATGGCTGATTAAACAAAAATTTTGTTTCTTGTTTTGATTAAGTTCCAAGGTGATTTGCAAGTCCAAGGAGGTGTTAGCAACATTGGGTATTGAATTGAGGAAGAAGAAATAGTGAAATTGGAGCAAATAAGTGTAGAATTTCCTTCGATTAAATTAAGGTAAGATTTTCATAGTTTATGGTATAATTGGATTAATGGTGTTGTAATGAAAAGATTAAAATTAGATTAGATGAAATTGGAAGTAAGAAATTGCATGAATTCGTTGATATTAGGAGTTGTGGTTGTTATATGAATTGTTGAGTTGAAAGGATTAAAAGTATGATTTATGTTCATATGTTGTGGTTCGTGTTGTTGTCGTGTTGTTTTTGATGTGGATTCTAAATTTGGAAGGAAGAAGTGTATAACGTATCGTATACAGAGCGTATGTTGGTTTGTTTATAATCTTAAATGTTAATGATTTTGATTGGAAAAGGGTTAAGAAAGGTTATTGGGTTGTTTGAGTTGTTTGTTGGTTGGATTGTAAGGATTCTATATGAATATTTCTATTATTGTCATTGTTGGTATTGCTGTGATAACAGGAGGTTAATCAGAAGTTCGTGTTAGGCGAGTTATATAGGGGAAATGCTACCCGATTTCTGTTAAGTTCTTAACTAATAAAAATCCTAATCAAGAAAGTATGAATTGAAGAATGATTCCTATAGGTAATTGGTTGAAGATTTATAAGCTAGAAAGTATAGTTTACTAACGGTAGCGTTACTTTCATATCGAATAGGCTAAAGGGGCGGCGAAGCGAACTTGACTACGGTTAACCTATAATAGGTATGTAAAGCTAACCCTTCTTTCTTTTTGGCATGATCTTTATGAAACAAACAGACGACGTGTATATGATTTCAAAGAAGTTCCTATTCTTAGAGCCACTAGGATGGCCAATGTTCTTGATTTCCAGAAGCTATTTCATTACGTCTTGATACGTGTATATGATTCCAGAAGTTCTGTTTTGATATAATCCATAGTGACATTCGAAAGGTACTTGATATGACTATTGTCTTGATTTTTGAGTGATAGCTCATTTTGATTATTCTATCGAGTCTCAGATATAATTTAACTTGCATATGGTTGCTCACTACTCTGCTCGTGCATGCCTTAATATGTCTTTCACCGAGTCCCGGGCCGGGTATGTTATCGTGCACAGTTTCACTGCATTGTTCACAGAGTCCCTCACTAGAGGGCCGGGTACGGTATATATATATATATATATATATATAATGATATGATGATATGATGATATGTTTATGGCGGCCAGGATGGTATATGATGACTTTATTCACCGAGTCCCATAATGGGCCGGGTATGATATATGATATTGACATGCATGATTTATGTTTCAAAAGGCAAGTGTTTTGGTATTCTGGATGTTATACTTGTCTCCTGTACTCCCTACTTTAGTTATGATCCTCTTTACTGTATTTCATGCTTTACATACTCAGTACATATCTCGTACTGATGCCCTTTCTTCGGGGGGCTGCGTTTCTTGCCCGCAGGTACATACACTCGATTCGGTGATTCCCCAGCTTAGGATTTCCAGTCAGCTGTCTTGGAGAGCTCCATTGTTCCGGAGGCTAGATTTTTGGTACAGATCTTCTGATGTATATATATGTTTGTGCAGGGGTACGACGGGGCCCTGTCCCGTCATATTTCACTGTTGATACTCTTAGAGGTCTGTAGACATGTGTGTGGGTTGTGTATAGATTATGATCAGCTGTGTCTATATAGCCTGTTGTGGATGTTTCTGTTTGTTGTGGCAGCCTTGCCGGCTTGCGTATGTTATCGATATGTAGTGGCAGCCTTGTCGGCTTGCGTATTATGATGGTATATAGTGGCAGCCTTGTCAGCTTGCGTACTTTATTACGTTGTGATTTGTTGAGACTCCGCAGGAGACAGATTATCATGATTTGTGACGTTGAGAACCTTTGGGTCTATGTCGATTCCCATGTTGTCTATAGTGTCAGTCTGATTATGTCTAACAGGTGCACATATGGGTGTCCAGCTCGGGCACTAGTCATGGCCCACGGGGCTGGGTCGTGACAGTTGCTTAGTTAGAATGGAAAGCATGTTGAAGACTTAGTTTTAGGTGGGGTTTGGGCCGGGTCGGTTGGGGATTGGGCTAGGGCAGTTTGGGCCACAGATTTGGTTTAGGGGGAAGGGGAATTTATCCAATATTGTGTAGATGAATGATTTAATTTCTTACCGCTTTTACTTTAATCAATTAATTAAAATATGCTTCTTTGTCCTAATTAATTTCCAAAAACGTGTACATATGAAAATTATTAATACAAGTAATTCAATATACGTATTTAGTTTAAAATAGAATAAACGATGATTAACATACTAATAAATAGGATCAAAGGAAAAATGTCAACGCCAATATTGATATAGGAATAGCAACACTATTTTTGAGTGATTTAATTGTAAAGGATGATGTTTAGTAATTTTTAATATGAAAATATGATGTTTGGTAATTTTTAAGAAATAATAAGAGTGTTCTTAACTTTAGAGAAATATATCTCGAAAAATAGCGTAATAATTAATGAAAATATTCCAAGCTCATTTTTGGTGAATTTTCAGGACTGAGAAGCATAGTGAAACTAATTAAATGAAAAAGGAGGGCCAAAATTGGGTGTTAACAGTGACAAGTTGTTATCAGAGCCCTAGGTTATCCGGTCTTATAAGTACAAGAGCATGTCTAGTAGAGTCTTGCAGATCGGTACGATAAGCTCCGTACTTATTTGCGAGAGACTTGTCAAGACCCGACTAGGGGCCATGACGAGTACCCGGGGCTGATCACCGATAACAGCTCGTACCATTACCCATCGTACACATCAAGCGTTCATTCATTAATATCAAATCATAGGAAACCATTTTTCACTTGAAACATATTTACCTTTTATACATAAGCCCTCCGGCTATCAAAATAATACATATACATATGAGGAGAAACCGTGAGACCACACTACCCACACATATGTATCTACGAGCCTCTACTAGAGTACTAGACATATGGACGGGACAGGACCCTGTCATGCCCAAAACATATACATACACAAAAGAATAAATCAATGGCACCTCCGGAATAATGGGGTGCCCTCAAGTCAGCTGATAGCTCCTATGAGTCTGGATAACCTCTCGATCTACCTGTGGGCATGAACACAGCGTCCAAAGAAAAGGACATCAATACGAACATTGTACTGAGTATGTAAGGCATCAAAAATAATAGTACATCAATGAAATAAGGAAGCATTAAATGAGGAGCAACCTGACACTGACTATCAATTATAAAAGAAATAATGCATGCTGCTTACTCCATAATAATCATCATATCATGTATGCATATATGTATAAACTGCCCGACCATATAGTACGGTGTGATAATCATTAGCCTGCGTCCAGGCCTCCCGCGTCTCGTGTACCATCTCAGGCCACCCACTAGTGGTGTCTGGCCATGCCATCTAGACATGGGGTATACGCTGCCCGCCTTAGCGGTGTCTGCCCGGCCATATAGGCACGTTGTAATATCATTATCATGTACTCGTCATAATGCATGCATAGAACTCAAAGACAACTATACTTTATCGGGGTGGCATAAGGTCGTGAACCCCCGATTCCATTATGGAGCATTCACAAGAATTCTGCCTCACCTTGAAGGAATTAGCATATAAGGTGAGTGTATACAATAAAAAACATCAATGGATCGTAGTGAACATCATTAGCTTTGTGGAAACATCATATCGTGAACTCTAGAATCTTTGGACTTAAGCTCATCATCATCGTGTTCATAATATCTCTTGTCTTTAACTCATATGGCTATTCATGAACATAGACTCTTAGTTTTCCAGAATGTAGGAAATTCATGGAGAAGGAGGGAAAATCATGCCATAAGATTCATGCCTTAGAAAGAAACGACTAGCCTCACATACCTTTTCTAGCTATTCTACCGCTTGATCGTTCGCCTTTAATGCTCACGTCTTTACCTTCAAGGGAGTTCGTATTAACATCAGCTAAACGATAATAAGTACGTGCTTACTAAAGCTAGAGGAAATTGGGCAGCACTTCCTTTGTTTATACAACTTTCCTCATATCACATATCAATTCCCAAACATCCATAACAACGTTCACAATATTATAAGCAACAATCATCATTCATCTACATTATCCACATCTCACGATTTCACTTCAATTTCTATATAATCATGGTCATAGTTCACTATTGCGTTCAGTCATACACAATGTTTATCCCATGTTCTTAATATCATTTATAACGTGATCATAATCATAACATATCAAGAATCATGACTCAATCCATGCTACTACTCATAAATGACACTATTCCCACATTCATGACACATTTTCTATCTCCTTCTACAATCCAAGTCTTTCAACCTCTCAATACGTTAAATAACATGGAAAGACCATAAAACATACCTTAGATGGCATACGAATAAGCCTTGGGTGGAAATACTTCACTTGAGCCAAAACCCTAGTTCACTTCCAATGCAATTTCTTGACTTGGATGATATCTAATGAGTTTCTTACACTTGGTTTTCTTAGTTTGATGAAGTTGATCATAAATTTCTCTTGAGTTCTTATGGATGAAGAGTGGAGAGGGTTCTAGAGAGTTCTTGAAGTGTTGGGTGAAAATGAAATGAAATAATGAACTTGGTCCGCTTTTTAATAACTTAAAAATCTGATCCGTCGTGAAAATATACGGACACTTATACGGTCCGTATAAGTGACCGTGAAATCGCCGCTTTAACATCTCGCTTCTGTGACCATTATACGACACATTATACGGTCCGTATAATTTTATACGGTCTGTATAAGTGACCGTATAATCCCATCAGTGAGGGACCTTCACTGTGACGATTCTGCAGACCATTATATGGAACGTATGACATTATACGGACCGTATAATAGGCCGTGTAACCCATCTTTTCTCTGATCTTGTTCTCGTCACTTCGTTTGATCTCCAATCCTTGTGGAACCTTCTTGATACTTGTTTAACACCTCATTAACGATCTACGAGACGTTATAATTCTTCTCCAAGACACTATTAAATCATCATTAACTTATTACTCGTAAATCCTTTCCGATACACATCGTATGCCTTGCCCTCTCTTGGCAAACTTTCTCCTCTTACTCCGAATGTCTTTGCTAATCTCAATTAGGGTCATCAAATGTCATTTCTCACTTATTGCAATACCGTATACTTCGTGCCTTTCTTTAGTCTGTTCACTGTGCATCAACGGGGAAATTTTCGAGGTGTAACATTCTTCCCCCCTTTTGGAACATTCGTCCTTGAATGTTAAGCACTCGGGAATTCTACGAAAATTTCGCCAGAGTTTCCCTTGTAATATGGCACTACCATCCTGTCACAACAACCCATAATAACAATGCCTCAAAGGGCCACAACATAATAGCAATATAAGCTGGCCACACACGGCCCATATGCATAAAAACAAAACATACATACCTCATAATCCCGATGTTTCATCGTGGATCTCTTCTGGGGGCTGAAATAAGTGCGAGTATTTGGATTTCATACTCTCTTATGCTTCCCAAGTCATTTCTTCTTGGTTGTTATTTCGCCATAAGACTTTAACTGAGGCTACTTCCTTATTTCGAAGTGTCCGTACTTGCCTATCTAATATGGCAATGGGCACTTCTTCATAAACTAGCTTTTCTGTCACTTGAACATCATCTATTGGAACAATCCTCGTAGGATCTCCAACACACTTGTGGAGCATTGAGACATGGAAAACTGGATGGACTAATTCAAGTTCTAGAGGCAAGTCCAATTCATAAGCTACTTGACCCATCTTGTGGATAATCTTATAAGGTCCAATGTATCGAGGACTTAACTTTCCTTTCTTACCAGATCTCATCACTCCTTTCATTGGTGACACCTTTAAGAATACCCAATCATCAACTTGAAATTCTAAGTCTTACCGGCGGTTGTCCGCATAAGATTTTTGGCGACTTTGGGTTGTCCATAATCGATCTCGGATCACCTGGACTTTTTCTACTACTTGTTGAATCAACTCAGGGCCTATTAGTTGTACTTCTCCTATTTCAAACCATCCAATTGGAGACCTGCACTTCCTTCCATATAAATCTTCATACAGAGCCATTTGAATACTGGAATGGTAGCTATTGTTGTATGCAAACTCGATTAGAGGTAAGTGGTCATCCCAACTATCACCAAAATCTAGAACACATGCTCTTAGCATATCCTCCAAGGTCTGAATAGTACGTTCAGCCTGCCCATCAGTTTGCGGATGAAATGCCGTGCTAAGTTTTACTTGAGTACCCAAACCCGATTGGAAGGATTTCCAGAACTTAGCTATAAATGGCGCTACTCTATCTGTGATAATGGATATCGGAATACCATGGAGTCGCACAATCTCCTTAAGATACAACCTTGCATAATCTTCTGCTGAGTATATGGTTTTGACTGGAAGAAAATGAGCTGTTTTCGTGAGTCTGTCCACGATCACCCACATGGAATCATACTTGCCTCGGGAATAGGGTAACCCCACAATAAAATCCATGTTGATCACTTCCCATTTCGAAGTAGGCATTTCTATTACCTGCAATAATCCTCCTGGCTTTTGATGCTCGATTTTCACTTGCTGAAAATTTGGGCATTGAGCTACAAATTCTGCTATGTCTTTCTTCATGCCATCCCACCAATATATCAACTTGAGATCATGATACATCTTTTTCGCTCCTGGATGAATAGAATACCGAGAATAATGAGCTTCTTCTAGAATTCGGCGACGTAATTCTATAACATTCGGAACACATAGCCTGCCTCGATATCTAAGAATTCCATCCATTGAAGTTTCAAATGGGGACTCCTCTTTTTCATGAAATGTGTCTCTATAATGGCTCAACTGAGGATCTTTATATTGACGCTCTTTCACTTCCATATTCAAGGACGAAACTGTGGGATTATTAATACCAATTCCTGCACTACCTGAATCAACTAGACGTACTCCCAAATTAGCTAGTTGGCGGAGCTCATGAATTAATTCTTTTATCTCCGGAGGGACTTCACATAGGCTGCCCATCGATCGGCGGCTAAGCGCATCAGCTACTACATTTGCGTTCTCGGGGTGGTATAAAATACTCACATCATAATCTTTCAATAATTCTAACCACCGCCTCTGCCGCAGATTCAACTCCTTCTGTTTGAAAATGTATTGAAGACTCTTGTGATCTGTATAGATATCAATATGCACACCATACAGGTAATGTCTCCACATCTTTAATGCATGAATAATTGCAGCTAATTCGAGATCATGAGTTGGGTAGTTCTTTTCATGTTTCCGCAGCTGTCTCGAAGCATAAGCGATGACTTTACCGTGCTGCATCAACACATATCCTAACCCAACACCGGAAGCATCACAATATACAACATAACTATCTGGCCCTTCTAGGAGTGTTAAGACTGGGGCTGCGGTTAATCTGTCCTTCAACTCTTGGAAGCTGCGTTTACAAGCATCATTCCACTGAAATTTAGCTGACTTCTGGGGTAGCTTCATCGATGGGGCGGAAATAGAGGAAAATCCTTCTACGAACCTTCTATAGTGACCTGCCAATCCCAGAAAACTACGGACTTCTGTGGGCGTCGTAGGCCTTGGCCAAGTCTTCACAGCTTCCATTTTCTGAGTATTAACTCGAATGCCATCATCTGAAATAACATGACCTAAGAATGTCACAGAATTTAGCCAAAACTCGTACTTTGAAAATTTTGCATACAATTCTCGAGTTCGAAGAATTCCAAGAACAATACGTAAATGGTCTGCATGTTTTGATTCTGTGTGAGAGTATACCAGGATATCGTCAATGAATACTATTACGAATAAATCCAAGAGAGGCCTGAATACATTATTCATCAGATTCATGAACACTGCCAGAGCATTTGTTAACCCAAATGACATCACCCGAAATTCGTAACGGCCATATCTCGTTCTGAAAGCTGTTTTGGGAATATCTTCTGTTCTAACTCTCACTTGATGATAACCTAACCTCAAGTCTATTTTGGAAAACCACTTGGCACCCTGTAATTGATCAAATAAATCATCAATTCTCGGAAGAGGATATTTGTTCTTTATCGTCACCTTATTCAACTGCCTATAATCGATGCACATTCGTAGGGAGTCATCTTTCTTTCTTACAAATAGGACAGGTGCTCCCCACGGTGATGAACTGGGTCTTTTGTTTTTCTAAATTGTGTTCTTGCAAGCCATGCCTGTTAGAACTTTTTATTAATAAATGTATAATGTAAAAAAACAGTCTATTACAGCATGTCTATAATATGAACTAGCTAAAATTAAAAAAATAAGAGACTGTCCTCCAGTTCTATCGTGTGTGCCTAAACTAGTATGCCCTTTGTGATCATGTTGAGTCAGCTTTGATGATAGCCCAAATCTGTGCACACACCATATGATTATCCATCCATATAGTATCATTGTTGATGATCAAGCTGCTGAATCCTCCTTGTTCTAATCCTTAGTTGAGGCAGTTGTGATTTGTCCATATTGAGAATTCTTCTTCCATCTGAAGGCATGAGTATAAAGTCATGTACTTTGATCCCTGCATGATCCAAAGCCTGGTTTGCTAGAAAGTCTGCCAACATGTTGCCTTCTCTGAAAATATGATTAATCTGTACCTGTATTGCTCTCATGTCCTGTTTGATCTCTTCAATCTGATTTCTCAGGTCCCATGGAGTGATCCATGTATCTTGTAAGATGTTTAGAAGGACAAGTGAATCAGTCTCCAGTTGAACCTGTTGAATGTTGTGTTCTTTACAGAACTTCAGTGCCTGTTTTATAGCCTCAGCTTCAGCTTCCATGTTTGTTGCTATTCCCATTTGTTATGCTTCAGCATAGACCAAATCCCCATTACTATCTCTGATGTAGAATCCATATGAACTGAGCCCAGGATTGCCTCTACTTGCCCTATCTGTATTGCATTTTAATCTCTCTGAAGATGGCATTCTCCAGACCACCTTAGCATAATAAAATTTTGGTTTATATCTACTAAGGTGTGGATGCATAGTTTCCCAATCACCAGATACAATCTGCAGCCATGCGAATCTCTTCCTTGTCAGTTGATGTAATATGTGTTGTACTTGTTGTTTCAGTCTGTAGAAGGGCACTGATCCTCCATGTTTAATAGAGTTTCTTCTCTTCCATAATAACCAAATGATCACTGCAGGCATTTCTCTATACATAGGCTGCAATTTTGGCTTTGTCTCAGCAGATCACCATGCCATGATCATTTGATGTAGACCAACTCCATCTGTGGGGATACCTGTACAAGATGCAAATAACTTCCATAACTTGACAGCTATGGAAGATGTTAGAAATAAATGACCTACAGTTTCCTCCTTATGCTCCTCACAGCACCAGCATCTTGATGGTATATTAATCATCATCCTTTTCAATATATCATCTGTAGAGATTCTCCCTTTCCACACTCTCCACATAAAAAAAACTTATCTTTATTGGTAACCCTTTCTCCCACATGAACTTATAACTTGTTTGTTTGCTCTCTCTCTGTGTCTGAGAAACTCCCATGCAGATTTAACTGAAAATCTGCCATTTGTTTCCAACATCCAACATGGTTCATCATCTTCTTCTTCAACTGGTACTTTGATATTTTCCTTGATATGCTGAGCCAATTCCTGATCTAGAGTGACTGTTAACAGTTCCATGTTCCATTACCCATTCTTCACAAACTGTCTAAACTCTATTTCTTCTTCTCTAGCAGCATCAGGAATGATATAATATAATGCCCCAAGCCTTGTCCAATTCTCATACCAGAAACTTGAAGTTCTATTTCTCAGATACCAAAATATCTGTGGCTCAACTGCATCTCTTATATTCACCATCTTCTTCCAAGCGTGAGATCCTCCTCTATCTACTGCCATAGTAGGATGCCATTTCTTGCAGTATTTGTTCAACATGTAGCTACCCCATAAGCTTCTTCCACATCTGAAATTCCACCACAACTTAGCAAATAAAGCATTAGATATATCAGTTAGTGATCTAAGACCAATCCCTCCTTCATCCTTTGGTAGACATAATTTCTCCCATGCCACCCAATGTTTGCTTTTCACCCCTACTGTATTGCTCCAAAAGAATTTGGCAAAAATCTTGTGCAACTGCTTTATCACCCCAGAAGGAGAATTCATGGCTGACAGTAAATATACATGCATAATTTGCAACACATGATTGACCAGCACATATCTACCTCCAAAAGATAACAGTCTGTTTTGCCAAGACAAAATCCTTTTCATCACTTTTTTGATCAAATCCTTATAATATATCAGTTTCCTTCTTCCATAAAACACTGGACAACCTAAATATGTGAAAGGAAAGGATCCATTTTGTTACACCTCGGAAAAATCTTTCGTTGGTACGCAAGTGAATGAACTAGTGATGAGTACGAGCGTACGATGTTTCCGCGAGTAAGAAATAACATTTGATGACCCTAAGTGAGATTCCGAAGGCAATCGCAATAAGAGAGAGGTTATGCTCCATAATGAATAATTATAGGTTTTGGAAATGTGAAAAGTTGCAAGTTTGCATTCTGGCTAGTTGGTCGTAAAACGAAATACGGACCGTAAAGTGGTATACGGTCTGTAAACTGCCATGTCGTATTTTGGTTTCCAAAACTTCAACTTTCTGCCAAATGAGCAAATGGTTAAATACGACCCAAAATACGGACCGTAAAGTGGTTTACGGCCCATAAACTGCGTCCGTAAATCACATCTCAGTTTGAGTTTCTAGTTCTGATATGATTAAATACGACCACGAAGGACGGTCCGTAAACTGGAATAAGGACGGTAAACTAAGTTTACGACCCCGGTGTACTTCAATTCAGATTTTTAAGTCATTAAATAAGGGGACTAAGGCTTATTTCATTTCACTTCTTGTCACGACCCAGCCCCGTGGGCCGCGACTGGTGCCCTACTGGGACACCCCAAACGAACTCACACCCAGATCATCATAATCAGACTCGTCCAAACACAATATACGATACTCAAACTCAACATCGTAATCAGACATCTACCGAACACTCATCCTAAGCAGTCGCCCGTACAAATCAAACAAATCACAAATCAGAAAAGAGGCGGAATATACATCGCCAAATTTCACACACACACATCAGAAGGGTGGCGGAATGCACATCGCCCCCAAGTACATACACATACATACAAACTCAGAGGCCGACTTGGCCATAGCAGCGTACGGGCCGCTTAAGAAAGCAAAACAGACTCACATGCGAACACACCGGACCCACGACCCACAAATCTGACTACAGGCCTCTAGACAAACAGAACATAAGACATATGAACATAGGACGGGACAGGGCCCCGCCGTACCCACTCATCCAAGTATGCAGAATACAGACACAACAAAAGATATGTACCAAAAGTAGGCTCCGGATCAAGGGGAGCTCTCCAACACAGCAGACTGAGTAGCCTAAATCGGAGGACCACCCAGACGAGCTTCTGTACCTGCGGGCATGAAACACAGCCCCCGAAGAAACGGGGGGTCAGTACGGGAGAAGTACTGAGTATGTAAAGCAGAGGGTACAGAAATCACAAACACAGCGAGAGTCAGAAGGAACAAACACACCGTTATCGCAACAAAGCAAACCTGTGCGGGAGGCGAACGTACAAATGCAAATCAAATCATGTATAGGGTTTAGGAACGTGGTCACCCCCCGACACTGGTGCCACAACACATCATAGCTCCAGAAGTTTTCAAATCTCCGTACAATCTCCAGACACATCATATCACACACACATCATATCATCAGAACATATCAAATGCCATATCACATCATAACTCCATAAACGGTAACCGGCCCTATGGCGAGGCCTCGGAAACCGTAACACATCATAACTCCCGAATATAACATAGTGCGCACGATCACAAAGTCGGCCCGGGTACCGACGAGCGAAATCATAGCAGACAGCACGAACAGAGTAGTGCAGAAACCATATGCATATCAAAAATAATTTATCGAACTCAACATATAGTTTACATATAAGTATACACTGACACCAAGAGGCTCGAAGTAGGAATCAGATTGATAAAAGTAGGCATATAGAGGTTACGAAGTTCCGAGCTGTCAAATTCGTCAGAAAACTGTTCATGAGTCACTCTTTCGGAATTCTCACATCATCCAAAGTACAGAACGTGCATTAATGGCACAGGAAGTTTCCAACGCATCCTTGGGTCATAAACAAACAGTCGCAGATTAAAACAGACACAAACGAATCAAACAAACCGAATAAGGGGAGCCTCGGGGCTCGCGGGCCCACCTCGGGTCAAATTGAGGCGGCGGACACAAATCGCAGGTTTTTGGCTTCATACAGTCATTTACAAAAGTTTCGAAGAGTTTCGGACTCAACAGCACAAGTTATGGAGGTACGAGCGTTCTTTTACCCAAATGGGACCAAAAGGTTTCAATCGCGCTGAATGAATAGTGCTTGAACTTGAACCTCGATTTCCGAGAGCAAAGTTATTCCCGAGATTCTGAAATTTACCTAGTAGGTCTAGGACATGCCAAAAGAATAAGAGGTAGGCTTTACATACCTGGTTGGCGCCTTACGCTCCTCAAATCGCAGTTCCCGTTTCGTCCAGAAACTGTAAATGGTCACTGTTACCAGTTACTATTCATGAGAATTAACATATTCATCTTTGGGGCTAAACTTGGCTACCGAAATTTCGGCAGCACTTCCCCTATAAATCAAACACCCCCGAGACTTAGCTCGGCTCAAAATACAACAACAACAACAACCCACACATCATTACACAATACGAATCACAATCAAACACACTAACTTCACAATTGCACCTTATTTCATAAGTTGGTAATCCTATTTCCAAACTTCACAATTTCAACTTATATCCACATTATTGTATTCATTCATTCAAGATTATTCCATTACATAACAAACAAGTTCCAAACCGCATACAAGCATCCCCAAAGTTCACTACTTTCCAATTTTCATTCAAACACCAAAAGTTACGACGAACGTTCTAATTTGCGTCGTTTCATTCCAAACTCATTTTCATCAACCATGAATCATATCCAAAGTCTTTAGTATCATAAATATACTATGATATACACAAATATACCAAGGGTATACACTTTCCGATAACGTCAAAAATTATTTTCTAATACCAACTCAATTCCTTAATCAATCCTTTACAACATAATGACCACAACAACACATTATTCAAACTAAACAAGTTCAAATTCTTAGGCCTTTCACCTCCCTCACTTTCGGCCAAACACACCCTTTATACACACACACACCATGCACAAACACAACCCCATTCCAAAATCTTCACACTAATCCAATCAACAACACATATACATCCATTTCATATCATTAAAACATAAAAATCTTACCTTTTTCTTGAGTTTACGACTTGCCGCAAACGTCGCTCTTTCTCCGAACTAATTGTATCACGTCGGAGAGCGTCTTGAGCACTTCACCACTATGTAAAACTCAAGATTTTTGAAACAACAACCAAGGTTGGAAATTTTTCCTTATTTTTCTCTCTAGTGGCCGAAACCCCCTAACTTTGTGTTCTTTGATTTTTTTCTTGTTATGATCTTGATAAGGCCAAGCCTAAATCATATATATCCACTTATAGGTCATGTGCATAGCACATGACCTTAATGAAATGGACTTGGGTTTTCTCCTTTGGGCCGGCCAATACTCAATTGGGCCTCAATTTTTGTATTGCATTTTTCTTGGCCCAATTCACTAAACGCCTCGTTTTGTAATTCCCGAAACAAATTTCCGAAATTCCAAATTTACCCTCGGCCTTCCCCGAGGTCTTAACATTTATGACTCCATAACCAACATGTTCATATTCACCAAAATCAAAATATTTTCTCAACGCACACAAGTCTTCTTTCTTTCTTGATTTCCCGTTATACGAAAATACGGGACATAACATTCCTCCCCCCTTAAGAACATTCGTCCTCGAATGTTGAATCGAACTCATGGGTGTCGTACTACTCCGGGAGGGTTCTCTTGATAGTTGTCCTTTATTGATTTCTCTGACATGTCTTCTTTACCAATACTAGGGTAGATTCTTCACATCACTGACTCAAATACCTTCATAGTACCTTTTCTCATACTCTACGTAATCACCGAACTCTGCATTATATTCTTGTAAGGGACGGACGCTTTCCAGACATCATCGTCAATATCATCTTCTTTTCACACTCCTGAGTTTCCTTACCACATCGTCGTAATCTCGCTTTACCCCATATCAGACACTTCATGCCAAACAGATTCAGAACTAAAACCGGACGGATTCATAATCGGAGGCAGACATACTCAACTATGGCGGACGGATTCGTAGCCGATATCAAAGGTACAGAAGCATATCAGACACATCTGAGATCGAATTCAGACGTACAAAGGCGTATCAGACGAATTCATAAGCAGAATCAGACACACGAAGATATACTAAACAGATTCACAATCAAAGTCAGACGTACGGACTCATATCGGACAGATCCGAAATCAGAATCAAATATACAGAATTGTTTCATACCGATTCGTGATCAGACAAACCGAAATGTATCAAACACACGCACGGTCAAAATCAAACGCAACGAAGCATATCAAATGGATGTATATCCAGAGTCAGACCCACAGAGGTGTGCCAGACAGAAACGGATTCAGAATCAAACACACAAAGGGTTCATCGGACAGGAACCTAGTCGAACTCAGAAATATAGAGGCGCACTAGGCAGAGCCTCATCGAAATCGGAAGTGCAGAAGCCCCACAGATAGGATGTCAATTTAGAATCAAATTATTCATATTAAGGCTCCAATAATTCATGAGAATTTCCCTTTATTTGCAAACTCACTCACCAAGTCGTCACACAATTTACTTTGTGTCTTACGTATCAACTCTTTCAAAGATTCTATCCATTCACACTGCTCACCTTTCATTTATCTCAACATCAATTGCCGGGGCTCGGCTCTTACCCCGCATAGGCACCAAATGAAAATCATACACACACATACACATACATATATACATACACACGTTTACTCATACTTTACTGGCGAACATCTCTAGCTGTTATTCAAATTCGTTCAATTTCCCAAGAGGTGTCATACCCTTTTCTTTTTGCCCATTTAGTCCGCCTCGTTCCGCGCGACTCTCGAAAGGGCACTGATTATTCCACACACATTCTATTTACCTTTTGGTTACCCTAAATTTTCATTTACATTAATCATACTTACATTTGTGCAAAATTTTGCATTACTTCCCAGGGGGTCACCCATCCCAGAATTGCTCTGGCTTGAGCACGCTTAACCCCAAATCTTTTACGTATTTTAACGCGTTAGGGCTGATATAACTTCTTCAATTGCCCCGCACGACCTTTGTCACGTAATTTTTGGCCAAACGGGGTCTTAGCAAATTTTTCGGAAATTTTTCGTAGCGGGTCCCACACTCGGCTAAGTCGTACCATTACCTTGTCGCCTTTCTGAATCTCAAACATTCGCTCTCATACACCCATACATATGATCACGGCCAACCCACGAATTTAAGCCTCCAAATAATCGATGTGATCCGATAAAAATACCACCGTAAGGTGTTCTTTGGCCACTGACAGAAGAGAACTACAGTCCGATAGGTATCGCGGGGCCTTTTGTACTTAGTCTACATATTTACTTCCATATTTCTGGAAAAATTTGGGCAGAGTTTCCTCTGTATTTCTTACTATCCGAAACCTGTACACCAGAAATACCAATCATGCCGCACAGGGCTAACACACATATACTCACATATATACCATATCATGTCGTAACGCAGCCACACAGGGCCGATAACTTCAAATGAGAATTATAACGTCGTCGACACTTACCACACGTGCCCAACTCAACCGGCATTGGAGGCACTTTCCTGTTTACCTTCCTCCAGGATTTCCAAAATCACTCGGACGGCGGGGACATTTAGTCACCCTTGCCTTGGGTCACTAGATCTCTAATTCCTTTAAATTTCCGTCGTCTTCATAGAACAACGTTTCGCGAATAACATACACATATAAATAACCAATATCGGGTCTGACCTGGGGAGCTGCCGTGAGAGGTATGTCCACTATCATCCACGTCTGTCTGCTCCCTGGCTATCTGGTCTCCATTATCACTTGCATCTGAATCGGAGGGGTACGGACCGTCAGACAAATCCCGGCTCACAGGCGACCCAGGCCAAGAACCGGAGAAATCCATAGCACTCTCCGAGGTGGCCGGGCTATCACGGTCCTCCCTAATAACCAAAGCTCGTGCATACTCAAAAATATCCTCCTGCGTCGTCCCAGAAGAATGCTCCGATGGGTCTGCCTCATCACTATCTTCCTCCGCGGAGGTAAGAAGCTCCGGAGGGGTCATTGCCAGATCCTCCGAGATATCTGTGTCATAGCCATCCTCCACGGGATCCTCCGCCCCAGGGATCGGAGACTCTGGAGGAATCGTAGAGGGGTCCTCCGACGGATCCGTATCGTAGCTATCCTCCGGGGAATCCTCCGAAGGATCCGTCTCGATCGAGTAACTGGGGCCCTGCCTACTCGGCCCCGGTGACAGCCTGGGGACCTTCTTGGCACCCCCATCCTCATCGTCAGACGCCGTCCTCTTCATCCTTCACCAACCTACAATCACCTGCAGGAAGAGGGTCAGAATCATCTTTCCCCAAATACCGACACTTCTGCTCCTTGGAGCCTTGCTGTAGGAACAGCAATCCGTGAAGGAGAATCATCCTAATCATACAGCTTTATCGCACGATCTGAGAATACAAAGAAGGGTAACATCCTAAATGCCCTGTAGCTTCCCGTTTATAGATGTGGTGCACAACACATCGATAAACAAGACTCTACTAGACACGGCCTGTAGACATTCCGAGGACAAACCTCGCTCTGATACCACTTTTGTCACGACCCAGCCCCGTGGGCCGCGACTGGTGCCCTACTGGGACACCCCAAACGAACTCACACCCAGATCATCATAATCAGACTCGTCCAAACACAATATACGATACTCAAACTCAACATCGTAATCAGACATCTACCGAACACTCATCCTAAGCAGTCGCCCGTACAAATCAAACAAATCACAAATCAGAAAAGAGGCGGAAAATACATCGCCAAATTTTCACACACACACATCCGAAGGGTGGCGGAATGCACATCGCCCCCAGAAGCATACACATACATACACAATCAGAGGCCGACTTGGCCATAGTAGTGTACGGGCCGCTTAAGAACACAAAACTGACTCACATGCGAACACACCGGACCCACGACCCACAAATCTGACTACAGGCCTCTAGACAAACAGAACATAAGACATATGAACATAGGACGGGACAGGGCCCCGCCGTACCCACTCATCCAAGTATGCAGAATACAGACACAACAAAAGATATGTACCAAAAGTAGGCTCCGGATCAAGGGGAGCTCTCCAACACAGCAGACTGAGTAGCCTAAATCGGAGGACCACCCAGACGAGCTTCTGTACCTGCGGGCATGAAACACAGCCCCCGAAGAAACGGGGGGTCAGTACGGGAGAAGTACTGAGTATGTAAAGCAGAGGGTACAGAAATCACAAACACAGCGGGAGTCAGAAGGAACAAACACACCGTTATCGCAACAAAGCAAACCTGTGCGGGAGGCGAACGTACAAATGCAAATCAAATCATGTATAGGGTTTAGGAACGTGGTCACCCCCCGACACTGGTGCCACAACACATCATAGCTCCAGAAGTTTTCAAATCTCCGTACAATCTCCAGACACATCATATCACACACACATCATATCATCAGAACATATCAAATGCCATATCACATCATAACTCCATAAACGGTAACCGGCCCTATGGCGAGGCCTCGGAAACCGTAACACATCATAACTCCCGAATATAACATAGTGCGCACGATCACAAAGTCGGCCCGGGTACCGACGAGCGAAATCATAGCAGACAGCACGAACAGAGTAGTGCAGAAACCATATGCATATCAAAAATAATTTATCGAACTCAACATATAGTTTACATATAAGTATACACTGACACCAAGAGGCTCGAAGTAGGAATCGGATTGATAAAAGTAGGCATATAGAGGTTACGAAGTTCCGAGCTGTCAAATTCGTAAGAAAACTGTTCATGAGTCACTCTTTCGGAATTCTCACATCATCCAAAGTACAGAACGTGCATTAATGGCACAGGAAGTTTCCAACGCATCCTTGGGTCATAAACAAACAGTCGCAGATTAAAACAGACACAAACGAATCAAACAAACCGAATAAGGGGAGCCTCGGGGCTCGCGGGCCCACCTCGGGTCAAATTGAGGCGGCGGACACAAATCGCAGGTTTTTGGCTTCATACAGTCATTTACAAAAGTTTCGAAGAGTTTCGGACTCAACAGCACAAGTTATGGAGGTACGAGCGTTCTTTTACCCAAATGGGACCAAAAGGTTTCAATCGCGCTGAATGAATAGTGCTTGAACTTGAACCTCGATTTCCGAGAGCAAAGTTATTCCCGAGATTCTGAAATTTACCTAGTAGGTCTAGGACATGCCAAAAGAATAAGAGGTAGGCTTTACATACCTGGTTGGCGCCTTACGCTCCTCAAATCGCAGTTCCCGTTTCGTCCAGAAACTGTAAATGGTCACTGTTACCAGTTACTATTCATGAGAATTAACATATTCATCTTTGGGGCTAAACTTGGCTACCGAAATTTCGGCAGCACTTCCCCTATAAATCAAACACCCCCGAGACTTAGCTCGGCTCAAAATACAACAACAACAACAACCCACACATCATTACACAATACGAATCACAATCAAACACACTAACTTCACATTTGCACCTTATTTCATAAGTTGGTAATCCTATTTCCAAACTTCACAATTTCAACTTATATCCACATTATTGTATTCATTCATTCAAGATTATTCCATTACATAACAAACAAGTTCCAAACCGCATACAAGCATCCCCAAAGTTCACTACTTTCCAATTTTCATTCAAACACCAAAAGTTACGACGAACGTTCTAATTTGCGTCGTTTCATTCCAAACTCATTTTCATCAACCATGAATCATATCCAAAGTCTTTAGTATCATAAATATACTATGATATACACAAATATACCAAGGGTATACACTTTCCGATAACGTCAAAAATTATTTTCTAATACCAACTCAATTCCTTAATCAATCCTTTACAACATAATGACCACAACAACACATTATTCAAACTAAACAAGTTCAAATTCTTAGGCCTTTCACCTCCCTCACTTTCGGCCAAACACACCCTTTATACACACACACACCATGCACAAACACAACCCCATTCCAAAATCTTCACACTAATCCAATCAACAACACATATACATCCATTTCATATCATTAAAACATAAAAATCTTACCTTTTTCTTGAGTTTCCGACTTGCCGCAAACGTCGCTCTTTCTCCGAACTAATTGTATCATGTCGGAGAGCGTCTTGAGCACTTCACCACTATGTAAAACTCAAGATTTTTGAAACAACAACCAAGGTTGGAAATTTTTCCTTATTTTTCTCTCTAGTGGCCGAAACCCCCTAACTTTGTGTTCTTTGATTTTTTTCTTGTTATGATCTTGATAAGGCCAAGCCTAAATCATATATATCCACTTATAGGTCATGTGCATAGCACATGACCTTAATGAAATGGACTTGGGTTTTCTCCTTTGGGCCGGCCAATACTCAATTGGGCCTCAATTTTTGTATTGCATTTTTCTTGGCCCAATTCACTAAACGCCTCGTTTTGTAATTCCCGAAACAAATTTCCGAAATTCCAAATTTACCCTCGGCCTTCCCCGAGGTCTTAACATTTATGACTCCATAACCAACATGTTCATATTCACCAAAATCAAAATATTTTCTCAACGCACACAAGTCTTCTTTCTTTCTTGATTTCCCGTTATACGAAAATACGGGACATAACATTCCTCCCCCCTTAAGAACATTCGTCCTCGAATGTTGAATCGAACTCATGGGTGTCGTACTACTCCGGGAGGGTTCTCTTGATAGTTGTCCTTTATTGATTTCTCTGACATGTCTTCTTTACCAATACTAGGGTAGATTCTTCACATCACTGACTCAAATACCTTCATAGTACCTTTTCTCATACTCTACGTAATCACCGAACTCTGCATTATATTCTTGTAAGGGACGGACGCTTTCCAGACATCATCGTCAATATCATCTTCTTTTCACACTCCTGAGTTTCCTTACCACATCGTCGTAATCTCGCTTTACCCCATATCAGACACTTCATGCCAAACAGATTCAGAACTAAAACCGGACGGATTCATAATCGGAGGCAGACATACTCAACTATGGCGGACGGATTCGTAGCCGATATCAAAGGTACAGAAGCATATCAGACACATCTGAGATCGAATTCAGACGTACAAAGGCGTATCAGACGAATTCATAAGCAGAATCAGACACACGAAGATATACTAAACAGATTCACAATCAAAGTCAGACGTACGGACTCATATCGGACAGATCCGAAATCAGAATCAAATATACAGAATTGTTTCATACCGATTCGTGATCAGACAAACCGAAATGTATCAAACACACGCACGGTCAAAATCAAACGCAACGAAGCATATCAAATGGATGTATATCCAGAGTCAGACCCACAGAGGTGTGCCAGACAGAAACGGATTCAGAATCAAACACACAAAGGGTTCATCGGACAGGAACCTAGTCGAACTCAGAAATATAGAGGCGCACTAGGCAGAGCCTCATCGAAATCGGAAGTGCAGAAGCCCCACAGATAGGATGTCAATTTAGAATCAAATTATTCATATTAAGGCTCCAATAATTCATGAGAATTTCCCTTTATTTGCAAACTCACTCACCAAGTCGTCACACAATTTACTTTGTGTCTTACGTATCAACTCTTTCAAAGATTCTATCCATTCACACTGCTCACCTTTCATTTATCTCAACATCAATTGCCGGGGCTCGGCTCTTACCCCGCATAGGCACCAAATGAAAATCATACACACACATACACATACATATATACATACACACGTTTACTCATACTTTACTGGCGAACATCTCTAGCTGTTATTCAAATTCGTTCAATTTCCCAAGAGGTGTCATACCCTTTTCTTTTTGCCCATTTAGTCCGCCTCGTTCCGCGCGACTCTCGAAAGGGCACTGATTATTCCACACACATTCTATTTACCTTTTGGTTACCCCAAATTTTCATTTACATTAATCATACTTACATTTGTGCAAAATTTTGCATTACTTCCCAGGGGGTCACCCATCCCAGAATTGCTCTGGCTTGAGCACGCTTAACCCCAAATCTTTTACGTATTTTAACGCGTTAGGGCTGATATAACTTCTTCAATTGCCCCGCACGACCTTTGTCACGTAATTTTTGGCCAAACGGGGTCTTAGCAAATTTTTCGGAAATTTTTCGTAGCGGGTCCCACACTCGGCTAAGTCGTACCATTACCTTGTCGCCTTTCTGAATCTCAAACATTCGCTCTCATACACCCATACATATGATCACGGCCAACCCACGAATTTAAGCCTCCAAATAATCGATGTGATCCGATAAAAATACCACCGTAAGGTGTTCTTTGGCCACTGACAGAAGAGAACTACAGTCCGATAGGTATCGCGGGGCCTTTTGTACTTAGTCTACATATTTACTTCCATATTTCTGGAAAAATTTGGGCAGAGTTTCCTCTGTATTTCTTACTATCCGAAACCTGTACACCAGAAATACCAATCATGCCGCACAGGGCTAACACACATATACTCACATATATACCATATCATGTCGTAACGCAGCCACACAGGGCCGATAACTTCAAATGAGAATTATAACGTCGTCGACACTTACCACACGTGCCCAACTCAACCGGCATTGGAGGCACTTTCCTGTTTACCTTCCTCCAGGATTTCCAAAATCACTCGGACGGCGGGGACATTTAGTCACCCTTGCCTTGGGTCACTAGATCTCTAATTCCTTTAAATTTCCGTCGTCTTCATAGAACAACGTTTCGCGAATAACATACACATATAAATAACCAATATCGGGTCTGACCTGGGGAGCTGCCGTGAGAGGTATGTCCACTATCATCCACGTCTGTCTGCTCCCTGGCTATCTGGTCTCCATTATCACTTGCATCTGAATCGGAGGGGTACGGACCGTCAGACAAATCCCGGCTCACAGGCGACCCAGGCCAAGAACCGGAGAAATCCATAGCACTCTCCGAGGTGGCCGGGCTATCACGGTCCTCCCTAATAACCAGAGCTCGTGCATACTCAAAAATATCCTCCTGCGTCGTCCCAGAAGAATGCTCCGATGGGTCTGCCTCATCACTATCTTCCTCCGCGGAGGTAAGAAGCTCCGGAGGGGTCATTGCCAGATCCTCCGAGATATCTGTGTCATAGCCATCCTCCACGGGATCCTCCGCCCCAGGGATCGGAGACTCTGGAGGAATCGTAGAGGGGTCCTCCGACGGATCCGTATCGTAGCTATCCTCCGGGGAATCCTCCGAAGGATCCGTCTCGATCGAGTAACTGGGGCCCTGCCTACTCGGCCCCGGTGACAGCCTGGGGACCTTCTTGGCACCCCCATCCTCATCGTCAGACGCCGTCCTCTTCATCCTTCACCAACCTACAATCACCTGCAGGAAGAGGGTCAGAATCATCTTTCCCCAAATACCGACACTTCTGCTCCTTGGAGCCTTGCTGTAGGAACAGCAATCCGTGAAGGAGAATCATCCTAATCATACAGCTTTATCGCACGATCTGAGAATACAAAGAAGGGTAACATCCTAAATGCCCTGTAGCTTCCCGTTTATAGATGTGGTGCACAACACATCGATAAACAAGACTCTACTAGACACGGCCTGTAGACATTCCGAGGACAAACCTCGCTCTGATACCACTTTTGTCACGACCCAGCCCCGTGGGCCGCGACTGGTGCCCTACTGGGACACCCCAAACGAACTCACACCCAGATCATCATAATCAGACTCGTCCAAACACAATATACGATACTCAAACTCAACATCGTAATCAGACATCTACCGAACACTCATCCTAAGCAGTCGCCCGTACAAATCAAACAAATCACAAATCAGAAAAGAGGCGGAAAATACATCGCCAAATTTTCACACACACACATCCGAAGGGTGGCGGAATGCACATCGCCCCCAGAAGCATACACATACATACACAATCAGAGGCCGACTTGGCCATAGTAGTGTACGGGCCGCTTAAGAACACAAAACTGACTCACATGCGAACACACCGGACCCACGACCCACAAATCTGACTACAGGCCTCTAGACAAACAGAACATAAGACATATGAACATAGGACGGGACAGGGCCCCGTCGTACCCACTCATCCAAGTATGCAGAATACAGACACAACAAAAGATATGTACCAAAAGTAGGCTCCGGATCAAGGGGAGCTCTCCAACACAGCAGACTGAGTAGCCTAAATCGGAGGACCACCCAGACGAGCTTCTGTACCTGCGGGCATGAAACACAGCCCCCGAAGAAACGGGGGGTCAGTACGGGAGAAGTACTGAGTATGTAAAGCAGAGGGTACAGAAATCACAAACACAGCGGGAGTCAGAAGGAACAAACACACCGTTATCGCAACAAAGCAAACCTGTGCGGGAGGCGAACGTACAAATGCAAATCAAATCATGTATAGGGTTTAGGAACGTGGTCACCCCCCGACACTGGTGCCACAACACATCATAGCTCCAGAAGTTTTCAAATCTCCGTACAATCTCCAGACACATCATATCACACACACATCATATCATCAGAACATATCAAATGCCATATCACATCATAACTCCATAAACGGTAACCGGCCCTATGGCGAGGCCTCGGAAACCGTAACACATCATAACTCCCGAATATAACATAGTGCGCACGATCACAAAGTCGGCCCGGGTACCGACGAGCGAAATCATAGCAGACAGCACGAACAGAGTAGTGCAGAAACCATATGCATATCAAAAATAATTTATCGAACTCAACATATAGTTTACATATAAGTATACACTGACACCAAGAGGCTCGAAGTAGGAATCGGATTGATAAAAGTAGGCATATAGAGGTTACGAAGTTCCGAGCTGTCAAATTCGTAAGAAAACTGTTCATGAGTCACTCTTTCGGAATTCTCACATCATCCAAAGTACAGAACGTGCATTAATGGCACAGGAAGTTTCCAACGCATCCTTGGGTCATAAACAAACAGTCGCAGATTAAAACAGACACAAACGAATCAAACAAACCGAATAAGGGGAGCCTCGGGGCTCGCGGGCCCACCTCGGGTCAAATTGAGGCGGCGGACACAAATCGCAGGTTTTTGGCTTCATACAGTCATTTACAAAAGTTTCGAAGAGTTTCGGACTCAACAGCACAAGTTATGGAGGTACGAGCGTTCTTTTACCCAAATGGGACCAAAAGGTTTCAATCGCGCTGAATGAATAGTGCTTGAACTTGAACCTCGATTTCCGAGAGCAAAGTTATTCCCGAGATTCTGAAATTTACCTAGTAGGTCTAGGACATGCCAAAAGAATAAGAGGTAGGCTTTACATACCTGGTTGGCGCCTTACGCTCCTCAAATCGCAGTTCCCGTTTCGTCCAGAAACTGTAAATGGTCACTGTTACCAGTTACTATTCATGAGAATTAACATATTCATCTTTGGGGCTAAACTTGGCTACCGAAATTTCGGCAGCACTTCCCCTATAAATCAAACACCCCCGAGACTTAGCTCGGCTCAAAATACAACAACAACAACAACCCACACATCATTACACAATACGAATCACAATCAAACACACTAACTTCACAATTGCACCTTATTTCATAAGTTGGTAATCCTATTTCCAAACTTCACAATTTCAACTTATATCCACATTATTGTATTCATTCATTCAAGATTATTCCATTACATAACAAACAAGTTCCAAACCGCATACAAGCATCCCCAAATTTCACTACTTTCCAATTTTCATTCAAACACCAAAAGTTACGACGAACGTTCTAATTTGCGTCGTTTCATTCCAAACTCATTTTCATCAACCATGAATCATATCCAAAGTCTTTAGTATCATAAATATACTATGATATACACAAATATACCAAGGGTATACACTTTCCGATAACGTCAAAAATTATTTTCTAATACCAACTCAATTCCTTAATCAATCCTTTACAACATAATGACCACAACAACACATTATTCAAACTAAACAAGTTCAAATTCTTAGGCCTTTCACCTCCCTCACTTTCGGCCAAACACACCCTTTATACACACACACACCATGCACAAACACAACCCCATTCCAAAATCTTCACACTAATCCAATCAACAACACATATACATCCATTTCATATCATTAAAACATAAAAATCTTACCTTTTTCTTGAGTTTCCGACTTGCCGCAAACGTCGCTCTTTCTCCGAACTAATTGTATCACGTCGGAGAGCGTCTTGAGCACTTCACCACTATGTAAAACTCAAGATTTTTGAAACAACAACCAAGGTTGGAAATTTTTCCTTATTTTTCTCTCTAGTGGCCGAAACCCCCTAACTTTGTGTTCTTTGATTTTTTTCTTGTTATGATCTTGATAAGGCCAAGCCTAAATCATATATATCCACTTATAGGTCATGTGCATAGCACATGACCTTAATGAAATGGACTTGGGTTTTCTCCTTTGGGCCGGCCAATACTCAATTGGGCCTCAATTTTTGTATTGCATTTTTCTTGGCCCAATTCACTAAACGCCTCGTTTTGTAATTCCCGAAACAAATTTCCGAAATTCCAAATTTACCCTCGGCCTTCCCCGAGGTCTTAACATTTATGACTCCATAACCAACATGTTCATATTCACCAAAATCAAAATATTTTCTCAACGCACACAAGTCTTCTTTCTTTCTTGATTTCCCGTTATACGAAAATACGGGACATAACACTTCTACATCACACCCCTTCTCTCTAGAACATCTCTCTACATATATTCCATAAGAATTCAAGGATATTTGGTGATCAACAACATAAATCAAGGGAATCAAGTGTAAGAAAAACCATCAAGATCATCCAAGGTCAAGAAATCCAAATGGAGATAAACTAGGGTTTTGCTCAAGTGGAGTATTATCAACTAAAGCTTGTTCCTACAACATTTAAGGTAAGATTCATGATATTTCTATATTGTTAAAGGTAGTTAAGAGTTGAAATACTTGGATTGTAGAAGAGTATAGAAAAATGGGTCATGAATATGGAATAGTGTCATTTTGAGAAATAGTATGAATTGAGCTATGGGTCTTGATGTATTGTGATGTAAATACAATATAAATGATGTTGAGAACATGAGATGAACAATGTATGTAAGTGGACGTCGTGTGTGTTATGGCCATGGTTATGGATGAATTGAATGTAAGTCTAGAAATATGGATAATGTGAATGAGTAATGGCTATTGTTATGGCATCGTGAATTTATTATTGACGTTTGGGAGTTGAGATACGTTCGAAAGAAAGACGGCTCCTTGAGAATGTGCATTGATTATCGGCAATTGAATAAGGTGACGATTAAGAATAAATATCCTCTTCCGAGGATTGATGATTTATTTGATCAATTGGCGCCAAATGGTTTTCAAAGATTGATTTGAGGTCCGGGTATCATCAAGTGAGAGTTAGGGATAAAGATATCCCTAAGACAGCCTTTAGAACAAGATATGGTCATTTCGAGTTCCGGGTGATGTCATTTGGGCCAACTAATGCACCGGCAGTATTTATGGATTTGATGAACAATGTGTTCAGGCCCTTCCTAGATTTATTTGTGATTATATTTATTGATGATATCTTGGTGTATTCTAGATCCGAGGCAGAACATGCGGATCATTTGCGCACTGTCCTTGGATTTCTTCGGACTCGAGAGTTGTTTGCAAAGTTTTCCAAATGCGAGTTTTGGTTGTACTCAGTTGCATTTCTGGGGCATATTGTTGCAGTCGATGGTATGCGAGTGGATAGTCAAAAGATTGAGGCCGTGAAGACTTGGCCAAGGTCCACAACTCCTACGGAGGTTCGTAGTTTTCTGGGCTTAGCAGGTTATTATAGGAGGTTTGTTGAAGGTTTCTCTTCTATTTCTACACCGCTCACAAAGTTGACCCAGAAATCAGCTAAGTTTCAATGGACAGATGCTTGCGAACGTAGTTTCCAAGAGTTGAAGGATATATTGACTTCTGCCCCATTCTTGACACTCCAGAGGGATTGGAAGGATATGTTGTTTATTGTGATGCTTCAAGTGTTGGGCTAGGCTGTGTATTGATGCAACATGATAAGGTGGTTGCGTATGCTACAAGGCAATTGCGGAAACATGAGCAGAATTATCCGACCCATGATTTAGAATTGGATGTGGTGGTTCATGCATTAAAGATATGGAGGCATTATTTATATGGTGTCCATGTGGATATTTATACCGATCATAAGAGCCTTCAGTATATCTTCAGGCAGAAAGAGTTGAATTTGCGGCAACGACGATGGTTAGAATTGCTAAAAGATTATGATGTTAATATCTTATATCATCCCGGAAAGGCGAACGTTGTAGCTGATGCTCTCAGCCGCAGATCTATGGGAAGTTTATGTGATGTACGACCAGAGAAGAGAGAAATGACTCGTGAGCTCCAGTAGTTAACTAGCCTAGGAGTTCGAGTGGTGGACTCAGGTAGCAGGGGAACTACAATTCAGAATTTAGCAGTCTCGTCGCTAGTGGAAGAAGTGAAAGAGCGACAATATGAGGATTCCATGCTAATTCATTACAGAGATACGCTCCCTCAGAAAGAGGAGTCATCATTTGATATTTTAGGAGACGGAGTTCTTCGATGTCGAGGCAGATTATGTGTTCCCGATGTGGCAGGTCTACGCCACCAGATTTTGAGAGAAGCTCATTGTTCCCGTTATTCTGTTCACCCCGGAGCGACGAAAATGTATCATGATCTCAAGTCTATATATTGGTGGAATGGGATGAAGAAAGATATAGCAGAATTTGTGGCTCAATGTCCCAACTATCAATAAGTGAAAATCGAGCACCAAAAGCCGGGTGGATTGTTGCAAGCTATAGAAATCTCATCATGGAAATGGGAAGTGATTAACATGGACTTCATTTCAGGCTTACCCCGTTCTCGACATAAGTATGATTCCATATGGGTGATTGTGGATAGACTCACAAAGTCAGCTCATTTCTTACCCATCAGAACGACGTATGTGGAATAAGATTATGTAAAGCTATATGTTAAGGAGATAGTGAGACTCCATGGTGTTCCAGTATCTATTATCTCCGATAGAGGGACTCAGTTTCCAGCTAATTTCTGGACGTCGTTCCAAGAGGGATTAGGGACCCAAGTGAGCCTTAGCACGACATTTCATCCACAGACCGATGGATAAGCTGAACGTACTATTCAGACTCTTGAAGATAAGTTACGAGCATGTATGATAGATTTTGGAGGAAATTGGGATGATCATTTGCCACTCATTGAATTTGCTTACAATAACAGTTACCATTCTAGCATTCAAATGGAACCATATGAAGCTTTATATGGGCGAAAGTGTAGATCCCCAATCGGGTGGTTTGAAACAGGAGAGGCTAAATTGATAGGGCCAGATTTGGTCTAGCAAGCTGTAGAGAAAGTTAAGCTCATACAAGATCGGTTGTTAGCGGCCCAAAGTCGCCAAAAGTCCTATGCACATAATCGTCGAAGAGACTTGGAGTTCAAAGTGAAAGACTGGGTATTCTTGAAAGTGTCGCCTATGAAGGGTGTAATGAGGTTTGGCAAAAAGGGGAAGCTTAGTCCCCGATACATCGGGCCTTTTGAGATTGTATGAAAAGTGGGAAAGGTAGCCTATGAATTAGATCTACCTCCGGATTTGGAGTCAGTCCATCCGGTTTTCCATGTCTCGATGCTTCGGAAGTGTGTAGGAGATCCTACTAAGATCGCGCCAATAAGTGATGTACATGTGACAGAAAAGTTATCTTATGAAGAGATACCCATTGCCATAATAGATAGGCAAGTATGGAGGCTTAGAAACAAAGAAGTGGCCTCAGTTGAGGTTTTATGGAGAAGTAGTAAATGAGAAGAAATGACATGGGAAGCGAAAGAAAGTATGCGATCCAAATAACGTCATTTATTTCAGCCCTTGGAAGAAGTCCAAGATGAGACGTCAAGATTTTAAGGTATATATGTTTTCCTTTTATGCTTTTTGGGTCGTGCTTGGCCAAATTTGTATGCTATTGTGTTGTGGCCCTATGAGGCATCGATATTATGGGTTGTTGTGACAGGATGGTAGTGCCATATTATAGAGGAAACTCTGGCGAAATTTTTATAGAATCCCCGAAGACTTTAAAATTCGAGGACGAATGTTCTTAAGGGGGGAAGAATGGTACACCTCGGAAAAATCTTTCGTTGGTACGCAAGTGAATGAACTAGTGATGAGTACGAGCGAACGATGTTTCCGCGAGTAAGAAATAACATTTGACGACCCTAAGTGAGATTCCGAAGGCAATCGCAATAAGAGAGAGGTTATGCTCCATAATGAATAATTATAGGTTTTGGAAATGTGAAAAGTTGCAAGTTTGCATTCTGGCTAGTTGGTCGTAAAACGAAATACGGACCGTAAAGTGGTATACGGTCCGTAAACTGCCATGTCGTATTTTGGCTTCAAAAACTTCAACTTTCTGCCAAATGAGCAAATGGTTAAAAACGACCCAAAATACGGACCATAAAGTGGTTTACGGCCCGTAAACTGCGTCCGTAAATCACCACATCTCAGTTTGGGTTTCTGGTTCTGATATGATTAAATACGACCACGAAGGACGGTCCGTAAACTGGAATACGGACCGTAAACCAAGTTTACAACCCCGGTGCACTTCAAATCAGATTTTTAAGTCATTAAATAAGGGGACCAAGGCTTATTTCATTTCACTTCTACATCACACCCCTTCTCTGTAGAACATCTCTCAACATATATTCCACAAGAATTCAAGGATATTTGGTGATCAACAACATAAATCAAGGGAATCAAGTGTAAGAAAAACCATCAAGATCATCCAAGGTCAAGAAATCGAAATGGAGATAAACTAGGGTTTTGCTCAAGTGGAGTATTATCAACTAAAGCTTGTTCCTACAACATTTAAGGTAAGATTCATGATATTTCTATGTTGTTCAAGGTAGTTAAGAGTTGAAATACATCGATTGTAGAAGAGTATAGAAAAATGGGTCATAAATATGGAATAGTGTCATTTTGAGAAACAGTATGAATTGAGCTATGGGTCTTGATTTATTGTGATGTAAATACGATATAAATGATGTTGAGAACATGAGATGAACAATGTATGTAAGTGGACGTCATGTGTGTTATGGCCATAGTTATGGATGAATTGAATGTAAGTCTAGAAATATGGATAATGTGAATGAGTAATGGCTATTGTTATGGCATCGTGAATTTATTATTGACGTTTGGGAGTTGAGATACGTTATGGAGGAGATGCTGTCCGATTTTCTCTAGCTTTAGTCATATATGCTAGCTATCGATTCTAATGATCGTATGACTTCAATGAAGGTAGAAACGCTAGCATTGGAGGAGAACGCGCAAGTGTAGAATAGTGCAATGGAAAGGTATGTAAGGCTAACCCTTCTTTCATAAGGCATGGTTCTTTGGCCAAATATCTAAATCCTCTATACGAGTATGTTGTCTTTCAAATGATTTGATCTTCCGAGCTTGTAAGCTCATGATTCTTGATACGCTACGATTGTACTAAGTTCCTCGCATGACGAGTAGGCCTATTAAGGTAGATGAAATGAATGATGATGATAGTGATAATTGTATTGATGATGGCTATAATGATAATAACGATGACGATTATGATAATGGGGTTAAAAGTGAAGATGCTTATGAGCTATTGTGTATATGTATGACTATTATGGAACACCGAGCTAATATGGCCGGGTAGTATTTGTATAGATGTATATGTATGTATATTTACGTAACGCGCGCACACCACTGCAGTTGGGTATGGACAACACTAAGCCTTGGTAGGGCCAGGTACGTGTAACACTGAGCCTTGGTTGGCCAGGTATGTATGATCACCGAGCCTATATATGATCGGGTACGTGAAACACCGATCCTACGTGGTCGGGTATGTTATATAAGGATATGTATGAAACACCGATCCTACGTGGTCGGGTATGCTATGTAAATGCTATGTGTATGACATAATTATGTATATGATATGAATACGAATATGATATGACCATGTATATGAATGTGAATAAGGGCATGTATACGAATACGAGCACAAATATGGTACGGGTATTTTGGTAGGGTACGGATAGTGATGTATGTACGCAAATACGTATTAGCAAGGGAAAGTTCCTATGAAAGGCAAGTAAGTGCATATGACGATGATGTTGCCATTTCCCATCCTATGCTATTTCTTATGTTTCTATCTATGCTTCTATATTGATATTGACTATGCTTTACATACTTAGTATATTCTTCGTACTGACGTTCTTTTGTTTGTGGACGCTGCGTCATGCCCGTAGGTGCACAGGGAGACAGGCTTGATCCATAGCGGTATTCTCAGAGACCACCTAGCAGAGCTCCATTTCATTCGGAGCCATAACTTTTGGGGCACTCATTCTTTTGTGTACATAATTATGGCACAGCGGGGTCCTGTCCAGCTCATGTGATATGTTATACTCTTCTTAGAGGCTCGTAGTCACTTGTATATGGTTAGATATGTCTGGCCTTGTCGGCCCATATTTTGTATATCATTTTGATAGCCCTGTCGGCTCATGTACGTTGATGTGGCATAGATGCCAATCATTATATAAAGGCATTGTCGTCCAATTGGACTGGTATGATGAACGAATAGATTTATATGTTTAATTGTATGGCTCACCTAGATGTAATCATAAAAGTGAGTTAAGGGGTGCCCGGGTGGGCTAGCACCGGGTGCTTGTCGCGGCCCTCTAGACGGGTCGTGACACATTTCTCATCTTAGTATGTCTTTTAATCCTGCTATTAACTCTGGCAGAAACCTTGTGATGAACATAGTAACAACTTTTATCAGTATTGACCAGCTGTCCTGAAGCCTTCTCATAATTCCTCAATCTCCTCATCATATTCTTTAAAGAGTATCCATCCCCAGAACAGAATAAGATTGTATCATCAGCATAAGATAAATGATTGATTTGAGGACTCCATTTTGGCATTCCATAGCCTATGAAACTTGGCTTCTCTTGTAACTTATTCAGACTCCTTGTTAAGACCTCTGCTGCTATAATGAACAATGTAGGAGAAAGTGGATCACCTTTCTTTACCCCCCTACTTGATCTGAAAAAGCCATGACTTTGACCATTGATTAATACTGAATACCAGTTGTTTGAAAGCAATCTCCATACTAAATCAATGAGAACCTCTCCAAACCCAAACTGTCTTAATACTTTAGTCAAAAAAATCCAGGAGAGTCTATCATATGCCTTTGCCATGTCTAATTTGATCACCACATTAGTATGTTTAGCTCTCAAGTTAATATCTCTTATGATCTCCTGTGCCAGTAATATGTTTTCTGCAATGCTCCTTCCTTTCACAAATCCTGTCTGATTGTGAGAAATAATATTAGGCAGAACCTTTGCCAATATATTCTGCAGTATTTTGACAGTATCTTATTGCAGAAAGAGCTGAGACTGATAGGCCTCATATCACTAAAAGTATTAATCACCTCCTTCTTTGGCAACAAAACCAGATTAGTATGTGCGATGAATTGTGGTATCTCAGATCCACAAAAGAAAGCTCAAACCATTTGAATCACATCCAGCTTGATAACCTCCCAACACTTCTGATAAAACTATCCGGTGAATCCATCAGGCCCACTAGCACTGTCCCCATTGAGTGAGAACACAACCTCCTTTACTTCACTTTCAGATGGCAACTCCTCCATATTCTTTTGCTGTTCTTCAGTTATCAGCTTAGGAATATTTTTCAACAATGCATATGTTATATCCCGCATTTTGTACGTGCGGATAATTCAAGACAATTGCGGGAAGTTAAGGACAAGGTGATATTTTAGTTTTGTTTAGCACACAAGTTGCTTATGAAAATTTTGATGTGGAAATGTTAAGAACGGTTAGGGGTAAAAAGGGAAATTCGCAAGACGACTCATAGAAATACGGAGGAAGGCTAATGGAAAATTTGGAATTTGAAAAATTATTTTTCATGAATTGCAAGACAAAAAAAAAAAGTGGGCTTGGAAATTAAAGTGGCCATTTGGCCGTCCACCTTGATGGGCCAAGGCCCATGTGGGAGTTTAATATAAGTAAAGAAAGATGACAAATTTATCTTCAACATAGAGAAAGTTCAAGAAACTTTGAGAGAAAACAAAGGGATAGCCTATTCAGCCAAGAGACCAAGAATTTTGATCCAAAAAAATATTTCTTCTAGTATTCCTACTAATTTAAAGGTTCTCTTTAACGTGGGATAGTTGTTGGAGTGATTACACCACTTGTTGTTGCAAATTCAAAACCCTAGCCAAGTGAGAAGTTGAAGGAAAAAGGTAAGATTTAATCTTCTTTTTATATGTTATGGATGGTTGTGTATGTTGTAGTATGTAGAAATGAGTGAAATTCATGAAAACATGGAAGTTGTGTGGTTGGCCGTGTATGTGTTGTATTGTGTAGGGATGGTGAACTAATTTTATCTAGTATGTTGATTGTTGTTGTGATGGAATCTATGATGAAAAATGAAAGCCTAATGATTCTAGTGAAGTTGTGAGGGTTGGAAAGTTGTTTTAGAAGTTAATGTGAATTGAATATGGTCTTCTTGTAATTATGGAAAACAGTGTTGTTAGTGTGTGAATTGTTGGTGAAGTTTATGAAATTGAAGGAAGAAAATGTGTTGTTATTGTTCTTATTCCATTTGGAAGATTTCGGGTGGCATAGCATATGGGTTGGATTATTTGAATATTGTACGGATTGTTTGAAGTATTCTTGAATATTGTTTGAATGGTTGCGGATTTGAACTTGAATATGCAAGCAATTATAAATTGAACGTAAATGGAAAGTCGTCAAAGTTTGTAGAAAGAAGTTGTTAATGTTAGAATGCGTTTTGAATTGATTGTGGATATTGTTAGAATAATTGTTGGTATTGTTGCCGATATTTTGGCCGAGTTAAATTCTCGGATTTGTTGTTGTATGTTTGGCCGAGTTGAATTCTCGGGGATGTTGCATTTACAGGGGAAATGCTGCCGAAATTTCTGTAGATTAATTGTTGGTTTAGAATTGGACTCTAAGTGTTTATGGCTAATGTTCGGTATGTATGGATATTGTTATAGATCTTGCGAAGCGAAAGACTTAAGTTCGATTAGCATAGAAAGCGGGCAAGGTATGTAAGGCTTACCCTTTCTTTCTTTTGGCATGATCTGTATGAAATGAGCAAATGACGTATATGTATTATTTCAAAGAAATTCCTACTCTTAGAGCCACTAGGATGGCAACGTTCTTGATTTCCATAAGTAGTTTCATATGGTTTGATGCGTATTTATGATTCTCACGTGCTTCTGGGTATGAGTATGCTTAATATGTTCGAGCTCACTATATGATTGAACAATGAGATGTGCATAAAGAGTTTGGTTCCTAAAAGAGTTCTGTAAGTGCCAATGAAACTTTGACATGTTCTGATACGTACATATGGCTCCAAAAGATATATTTGATTTGACCCATACGATACCCGAAAGGTACTTGATATGATTGTTGCTTCGGTTTTCCAAAAAGGGCTCCTGAAATGTTCGTAGAACGTTCTATACTTCAAACGATCATAACTTTCTCATACTAACTCGGATTGGTCCGAAACTTGTTTCTGAGCCTTCAGATGTCGGCAAGTATACTTATTTATCGAGTCTAATTTATATGCATATAGTTTCTCACTACTCTACTCGTGCACGCCTTAATATGTCTATTCACCGAGTCCCGGGCCGGGTATGTTATCGTGCGCACTCCTCTGCATTGTTCACCGACTCCCTCATTAGAGGGCCGGGTACGGTATATGTTTATGATGATATGATGATGATGATGATGTGTTATGGTGGCCAGGAGGGCATATGATGATTTGATTCACCGAGTCCCTTAATGGGCCGGGTACGGTATGATTCATTCACCGAGTCCCTCACTAGAGGGCCGGGTACGGTATGTATATATGTATATGCATGATGACATGATGGCATACTAATATGATGATATGACTTCACTTACCGAGCCCCTCACTAGAGGGTCGGGTACGGTATATATGTGATATATGATGTTGATATGTATGACTCTATTCAGCGAGTCCCTCACTAGAGGGCCGGGTACGGTATATATGTGATATATGATGTTGATATGTATGACTCTATTCACTGAGTCCCTCACTAGAGGGCCAGGTACGGTATATGTATACATGTATTCATGATGGCATAATGACATAATTTCATTCACCGAGCCCCATAATGGGCCGGGTACGGTATGTGATATGAAAATGTTTGATTCTGTCCCACACTACACAGGTACAGTGGTTTCTTGATTATGATACTTGATTTCTATAATCTCTGTTTCAGTTATGATCTCTTCAGTCGTATTTCATGCCTTACATACTCAGTACATATTCCGTACTGACCCCTTTTCTTCGAGGGCTGCGTTTCATGCCCGCAGGTACAGACGTTCGTGTGAGTGACCCGACAACTTAGGCTATCCGTTCTGTTGCCTTGGAGTGCTCCCTTGTCCCGGAGCCCATATTTTGGTACAGACTCTTCCGTTATATATTTGTGTATGTATATTCAGGGGTACGGCGGGGCCCTGTCCCGTCATATGATTCTGTTGCGTTTGTCAGAGGCCTGTAGACATATATGTGGGTCATGGGTGGCTATTGTTCGGTTATGTCTGTGGTTTGCGTCTAAGCGATCCTATTTGCTATGACAGCCTCAACGGCTTGTATGTATATATGCTTATGTATATGCTTCGGATGATATGTTCCACGACAGCCTTAGCGGCTTCTGTATGATATGTATGTCATATGCGACCGCTTCAGGTTAATATTTGTGTAAGTTAATATATGTTGGATATAAATAAGCTATGGATATGTCGATTTGGTAAGTACGTGTGTATGGGTGTCCAGCTCGGGCACCAGTCACGGCCCACGGGGTTGGGTCGTGACAGCATAATCCCTTCCTGAATTTTCTTCACTAAATTGTGACTCAAAGAACCTGATTGCCTCAGAACCAATATCTACTTCATTTTCCAGCCATGTACCAGAAGGATCTTGTATTCTTTTCAGAGTTAATTTATTTCTCCTATCCTTCACATATGAATGGAAGAATTTTGTATTTCTGTCTCCATCATTGAACCATTTCATACTAGCTTTCTTCTTCCAATACTCCTCCTCCAGGTGTAAAAATCTGGTTAGTTCAGCCTGTGCTTGATGTAACAGCATTCTATTCTCCCTTGAAGCATTATTTTCAAACTGCAACTCCTTCACCTTTATAGTATCTTCAATAGTGGCAATCTGCTGAAATATATTTCCATATGTGTTCCTGCTCCATTGAACCAGTGCTCTTTTAAGTTTCTTTAACATTTGATGAAATACATAAAATGGATTTCTACAGAAATCAGCAGTCCAATTCTCCTTTACCACCTCCACAAATGTATGATGCTTTGTCCAGAAATTAAGTAACTTAAAAGATTTGACAATGTGATGTGCATTGCTGTTACACTCAAGATGTAGTGGTGCATGATCAGAACCATGTCTAATCATATGAGTCACTGCTGTGGATGGCATGATATCTAACACTTACTGATTCACCAGTATTCTGTCTAACCTTTTGAATATGCAATCTTCTTCAGTCCTCCCATTCCACCAGGTGAATTTACTTCTAGTGAATCCTACATCAATCAAACCATAACTTTGTATACAGGTAGAAAAATCCAAAGTCTCATTGGAGGAGACTGGAAGGCCACCTTGCTTCTTCTCATCAGACACTATGACATTAAAATCCCCTCCTATTATCCAAGGAAGGTCTTGCTGATTTGCTAAGTCCACCATATCTTCCCACAACTCTTCCCTCTCTTGTCTATCACATTTAGCATAGACTGCTGACACCAGCACTGATTGATTCAAGGATGAGTGAGTTAGTTGCAAAGTAACCTATTGTTTTGATTCAGATATAACTACACCAAGTCATTCATCTGTCCAAAAAATCCAGATTTTTCCTGAACAGTTAACCTTGCAATTCTGAAAGCCTAACTTCCTTCTATACTCTTCAATAGCAATAGGATCTTGAAAAGGTTCCATTAGGGCTATGATAGAATGATGATGTCTCCTCTTTAGTTCAATTAACCTCTCAAATGATTTCTAAGTGTTAATTGACCTAATATTCCAAAATAAAGCTTTGTCTATCATTGAGAATTATTAGTTTTGTTCTTACTCCTCCTTTTTGAAACTCCTGCCACTGGAATACTGGTACTTCTGACAGGTTTTTGTTTATTTGTTGCCTGTTTCAATTTCTGCACACTTCTAGGGGATAAATCTGCCTTTTGTGCTATATCATCAATGTTCTGAGTTAAATCTTCCTCATCCTGGCTATTGAGATCAGCTTGGGCTTGTATCTCATCTTGCTCTCCATGATGTGCATTCTCTACTTGTTCCACAGGCAAGATGACAGAATTGTTACTCTCTGGTGGCCTTGTACCTTCTTTTCCTTGTTTTCCTTGATTATCCTCCACTTCCTCCTCTGATATACGAGTCTCATCATGATCATCATGCTCTTGCAGCACATCACCTAACTTGTTTTCTTCCTCCAAGTTTTTGTGGATTAAGATGTCACTAGTTTCTTCTGAATCATGTTCCTTCTCTTGACTAAATGTACATGAAATCACCTTAGACACCTGCTTAGATAAAATCTCCCCTTTATCATTGAGTTGTTTACCAAAATTCATCTCAATCCATGCCTTTGTTGATATCCTCTCCACCTTATCTGATTCATCTATCTGCTTTTCCTTTGATTCTTCCATCTGCTTTTCCTTGACCTTCTCATTATTCTCTACAATTTGCTGCACTGTAACTATCTGATTTAGAGCATCAGTCATCTTTGCTTCTACATCTGAGGATTTCTGCATATCAGTCACATCTATTATATCCTTATTTGTGTTCTGCAGTGCTGCATATTGATTATTTTGCAGATTTTGATTCTCCTTCGGTCTCCAAGCATTTTCATCATATTTACCTCTATGAAAGTGCCTGTTATTCCTTTATTTTCCTTTCTTCTCCTTGAATCCATCATTGTCATTGCCCTCTGCAGGCTGCACCTAGTCTGCTATTTCCTTCCCTTTCATTATATTAGCATTAGTCCCTTTGTACTCCTTAATCTCAGACCTGCTATTTTTTGCATTCTTTTGGTCCTTATTCTTCCTTTGATCTGCCTTGCTGTTTTCCTCCTGTTCTTTGTTCTTCATCCTTGGGATACAATTCTGGATGAATGACATAGCAATCTTGCTCATTATGTCCTTGAAGTTTGTAGTTTTTGCAGTACTTAGGAACATAATCATAATTTATCTTTATCCATTTATCCACAATCTCCCCAGTACTCTTCTTCTTCATTCTTATATTGATTCTCTTTCGGCATTCTCCAAGCAAGTCAACTTCTACCTTCACTCTCGCACAACTTGGCCTGGTTTTATTGGCTGTGGCCATATCAACTTGTAGGGGCTTTCCAACAACAGAGGCAAGTGAAATAACTGCTTCTTTCACAAAATAGTTAGGAGGTAATGATGGGAATGATATCCATGCAATTGCAATCTTCGTTTCCTTCTCTGGATCAAACCATGGATCCCATTTGAACGTATGCATGGGATAGGACCAGTTCTTATTCATAATGTAATATGTAGGTTTGGACAATAAGGTCACGTAATCTTCTAAAGAAGAAGCACGTATTAGTACATACCTATTGCTCAACAAGCCGATAATAGACTCTTCTTTCAAACCACACTGCTTTGGAATTAATGTTCTCAAATCTTTCACGTCAGGCCATCCATATGAGAATTTCCCCACGACAGCATATTGTAGTTTTTCCTTAATAATCATCTACTCAATCTCCTCTTCATCCCATACTACCATGGGCTCTCCATGCAAATATGTAATATTCTTCATGGGTAATGTAGGGCTATACGTAGTAGTAGAAATAGTAGGGTTAAGGGTTGTTTCATAAGTTTGGTTCGGTAAGAGGTGAGTAGGTTGTGTAGGTGCTGTTGTGTTAGCCTAGGCAGCAATAATAGGCGGCTGTCTAGTGGCCGGAGAGGCCATTGTCGCCATGAAAAGGTTGGAAATTATTAGGGTTTCGGCTTAGAGAGAGAATTTTTTTTCGAATCAACTGGGTCTAATAAACCCCTTCTCAAGCAAATATTTCAACTGTGCCTTTAGCTCTTTCAATTCTGCTGAAGCCATTCGGTAAGGAGGAATAGTAATAGGCTTGGTATCTGACAACACATCAATAGCGAAATCAGTCTCTCTTTTCGGAGGAAGGCCTGGAAGTTAATCTGGAAATTCATTCAACACCGGAACGGATTGGAAAATTGGAGACTTTGCTTCGGTGTCATGAACTCGGACTAAGTGATAAATATAGCCCTTAGCTATCACCTTTCTTGCTTTAAGGTAGGAAATAAACCTACCCCTGGGTGATCCTGTGTTACCCTTCCATTCAAGCACGGGCTCTCCCAGAAATTGAAATCGAACTACTTTCATTCGACAATCAACATTAGCATAACATGAGGCTAACCAATCCATACCCATAATCACATCAAAATCTAACATTTCCAGCTCAACTAAATCAGCTTTATTCTGGCAGTCGCATATCACAATTACACAATCTTTGTATACTTGTCTAGCTATCACGGGATCACCAACCGGAGTAGATACCTCAAAAGGTTTAATTGGCTCAGGTTTCACCCTAGTACGACCAGCAACATACGGAGTAATATAAGATAGGGTAGAATCTGGATCTATCAATGCATATACATCATGGGAAAATATGGATAATATACCTGTAACCACATCGGGGGAGGACTGAAGATCCTGTCGTTCGGCTAAAGCATATATACGGGGCTGAGTAGCACCTGAAGTATATGCTCTCCCTCTACCTCTACCTCGACCAGCTGGGATCTGGGGAGTCTGCCCTACCGAGTGCACTGAAGAGGAACCAGCTGTTGATATTGAGGGCTGAACCCCAACTCTACCACTCATTGACGGGCAATCTCGCATCATGTGCCCAACCTGGCCACAGGCATAGCAAGCATCTGAACCTTGGTGACACTGTCCGGAATGTAATCTACCGCACTGGTTGCACCGCGGTACTGGGGGTCTCCTCTGGCTATAATCTCCCCCAAACTGAGAACCTGAAGCTCTTGAACTCTGACTCTATCTTGAAGGAAAGGAGCGATCAAATCTCCTACCAGCAAATCGTGGAGGCGCACTAGTTGCCGACTGGCCTGAGTGTCTAGAATATGCCTGCCTTGATCCTGTCACACCCTCATCTTGATAGGGCATGATGGGCACCCGACTCTCATCAGAGTCGAGCGAACCCTTAAACGTTCGCTTTACCAAAACCAGTCATTTCAAAAACTTTTAAAAACATGGGACTTTTCCAAACAGAGATCATTGTCTTTACACAGATTATGAAAACTTTCAATCAATTACGTACTTCTTACCAACTCATATCATCTGAAAATACATACTCTTTTAACGTCTAGAAATGATTCGCACTTCTCGACGCCCTATCCACAGGACACTGTCTGCAATGTCTCTAACATATACAAAATACCATAACACAAGTACTTGACTCGGCAATACTCCGAACTGAGCTGGAGCTCGCCAATCCCACTGGGACACCTTCTAGCAAAGTCTTCTACTCATCTGGGTGTACCTGCGTGGCATGAAACGCAGCCCCCGAAGAAAATGGGTCAGTACGGAATATGTACTGAATATGTAAAGCATTACTGAATCATAGCTCAAAGAAGGTGCAGCAGTAAACAAGTTTAGAAATCAAACTGTAAGTAACCTGAAACAACATTCTGTACCAAGTCCTGTGGCCTTTACCCAAATTCCAGCACGCACAATATAAATACAGCATCCGCAAATTCTAGAATACACAATTTAAATTTAGTATCACAATAGTCCCTTCGGACGGCCGCTTTCGGCTTAATAATAATGATGATAGCCCCTTCGGGCATGCTGCTTCCGGCATAGTAATACTAGTCCTGGCCCCTTCGGGCATGCCGCTTCCAGCATAATAATAATGATGGCCACTTCGGGCGTGCCGCTTGCGACATTAATAATACTAGTCCTGGCCCCTTCGGGCATGCCGCTTGCGACGTTAACAATAATGATGGCCCCTTCGAGCATGCCAGTTCCGACATAATACTACCCTGGCCCCTTCGGGCATGCCGGTCCCGACATAATAACAATGATGGCCCCTTCGGGCATGCCGGTGCCGACATAATACTACCCTGGCCCCTTCGGGCATGCCGGTCCCGACATAATAACAATGATGGCCCCTTCGGGCATGCCGGTGCCAACATAATACTACCCTGGCCCCTTCGGGCATGTCGGTCCCGACATAATAACAATGATGGCCCCTTCGGGCATGCCGGTTCCGACATAATACTACCCTGGCCCCTTCGGGCATGCCGGTCCCGACATAATAATAATGATGTCAACACAACTTAATCCACGAATATCAATACAAAGAAGTAATGCTAGGGAATGTAAACACAAATCGTAATCGAAATGAAATAGTAAAATCTCGTACCCCCTTCGGAGTGGTTTTGGAAAGTCTAAATAATAAAATATCGCACCCCCTTCGGAGTGGTTTTGAAAAGTATAAATAATAAAATCTCGCACCCCCTTCGGAGTGGTTTTGAAAATCAACCTTATGTTCCCTTTAATACAAAACAATTTTTCTTGAAATCATTAGTAAAACACAAACGTGTTTCAAGTTAATCCGAGTTAGCATAAGAAAATTAACAACCATATGCACGAGCAGAGTAATGGGAAACTAAATGCGCATGAATCAACTTTTAAGACTCGATGTATAAGTATACTTACCGACGCCTGCAGACTCAGAAACAAGTTTCGGGTCAATCCTACTTAGTATAAGAAAGTTATGAGCGTTTGAAGTACATAACCTTCTACGAACGTTTCAGAAGCTATTTTTGGAAAATTAAAGTAACAATCATACCAAGTACCTTTCAAATATTGTTATGGACATCATTCATTATAGAACCCCCCATGAACGTTTCTAAAACAATTCGAGTTCGCTTATGAAATTTATGAACGTTATTCATTATAGAGACCTCTACGAGTATTTCCAAAGCGATCGGAGTTAGCATATGAAAGTTAGGGACATTACTACTTACAGAACTCTTTAGACTTTTCTTGTTATTCAATCATACAATAAGCTCGGCTATACTAAGTATACTCACATCAAGAGTGAATAATAATCATTAACAAGCTCGGAATCAAGAATAGAGTTACCCCAAGATAAGTATCATAGCTTACTTAGCTCTAGGACATGCCAAAAGAAAGAAATGGTAAACTTTACATACCTGCTCCACGTCCTATTAGCTACGCTTAGTTGCCCAAGCTTGTTATCACTAGTCTACATTCAAGAAGATTCACACAATCATTAGACTCATCGTTATACGCTTGTCTTAATCCTTCAAATAAATTCATTTATAATCTGCCGAAATTTCGGCAGCATTTCCCTTGTTTATATGCCTAGCCTAGAATTACAATTCAGCAACCAATCAACAACAACAATAATACCAACGTCAACAACACCATTATTCATACCAATATTTTCCATAAACATCCCACACGATGTTTTTGAACATACAACAACAAAATACACTTTCTTCCATCCCAATCAAGGAGTATAATCTCATTAACACACCAACAATGTTAGATACCATTTTTATACGCATAAATAAGTTCATCCACACGGCCATAACATGTCCAAGACATCCCATAAACACAACAACTACAACGCGACACTTTATGACCCTCTCTCCATAACTATTTTCATTTTTAAAGCTTGCTAGACCTTCAAATAAATTCAACACAAGAGATGGGACGAATAACATACCTCATATTTGAAGAAACTCAGCCACCCCAACTTTTTCCAACACCAAGCTTAAGTAGAAACAAGAACAATCACTTTTCACGGACTAGTTTGGCGTAATCTTGTCAATTTCTTGGTTTATCGGACTATAATATTTGGGAGGTGTTTTGAGAGAATTCTAGGAACTTTGGAATGTTAATTTGTTGAAAACATGGGGTTGAGGGGGTATTTATAGTCCCCTTAGGTCGGTTTCACCGACCTTATCATGTGGGGCCCGCGGAACCTTTTGGACAGTTTGAGGTCTTGCTCTTAAAATGGCCATAACGTTTGATTCCGACATCGTGTGAGGGCCCACGACCTATGGTTGAAAATATCTTTCAATTATCTACAACTTTTATTTTTTGGTGCTTTTCCAAATTCCAAACTTATAATGCCGTTTTTACCCCTCTAAGTCAGGTCATCCGAAAACATTTTCTTAAATCATCCTTTTGGAGGGCTTACACTCATTTTTGGCTTATGGGTCCTTCTTAGGACTTGCTCAACTTCACATGTACTACCCATATATCTCTTCATATGTCTTTTATAAAGTCCCGACGTGTGGGCCCCACCTTAACTTACTGTAACGAGGGTTTTTCGTTAAATAACTTATGAACCAATTCACACCATATTGTCTCCAAATGTCGTATGTGTAAATATTCTTAGACTTAGATCACCCAATCTTCATCCTTAATCCTTGTTTGACTTTACTCCTTTTTGAGCTCGTACCACGCCGTCTACGATTTTGTAGCGCGAAATTTTTCGGGGTGTAACAGATCCCCCTCTATAGTCACTACCTGCCCCCATAGATCTGGCCCTATTGCTTTGCCTTCTATCAATATCACGATCATCCCTTTGCGGATGTTGTTGTCCTTCTAAATTCTGGGCATGGGCTTGAATGCTGGAAATATCCATCCCACCTTGCAACGAAGCCGTCAAGCAGTCCTTGAACAAATGTGGCCCTAATCCACTCACGAATCTGTGCACTCTATCCCCCATGTAGGCCACCATAGTCAGGGGAATATCTAGCCAATGAATTAAACTGAAGGCTATACTCCCGGGCACTTATATTTCCTTGTTTTAGGTTTAAGAACCTATCCGCTCCAGCTCGGCGGACTTCGGGTGGAAAATAGTGACTGACGAAGGCATCTACAAATTCTTGCCAAACGGGAGGAGGCGCGTTCTCTTTTCTTGATGATATCCAATTATTGTACCATAATACCACCACATCTTGGAGTATATAGGATGCCAACTCCACAGATTCAGTTTCAGAGGCATGAATAATCTTCAATGTTCTCAACATTTCATCAATAAAACTTTGCGGGTCTTCATTTGGCTTTGACCCGAAAAACTCCAGAGGATTCAAACTCATGAAATCACGGGCTCGAGTACTAACGGCCCTGTCACTTGAACCTGAACCCTACCGCTGTTCCTGGGCGACAATTAACTGCGTCAATAGATGAATAGCCTCGATCACTTGTTGACCTGAAGTAGCCAGTAGAGGAACTGGAGGCATAGGAGCTAGAGCTGATGCCCCTTCCTGTTCTTCTATAATAGGTGGAGTGGGAGAAGTATTAGAGGGAGCCTCATTATGTGATTCGTCCTCTTCTACATTCATTGGCGGATCTGTTTCTACCCGCTTTTTCATCGTAGTCTTGCCCTTCTGGGCGGCTATAGCTTTTTTCTTTGGCGACATTTCTGAAATCATTGCACACTATTAGGGAGGAGATAATCTTATAACACAGCTCTATCGCACGATCTCTAAATATGAAAGATGGTCATTTTTTTCCAAAATGCCCTGTAGCCTCATGTTTATTAGTGTGGCGCGCAACACACCATAAACAAGACTCTACTAGACACGGCTCATAGACACTTCCTAGGGCTGAACTGCTCTAATACCACTTTTGTCACGACTCGACTATCCGGAATGTAGTCTACCTCATTGGCTGCATCACGGTACTGAGGGTCTCCTCTGACTATAATCTTCCCTGAACTGAGAATCTGAGGCCCTCGAACTCTGACCCTGTCCTGAACGAAAGGAGCGATCAAATCTCTACCCGTGAACCGAGGTGGCGCACTTGTCACCGACTGGCCTGAATGTCTAGAAGGTGTCTGCATTGGTCCCCCTCTATAATCACTGCCTGCCCCCATAGACCTAGCCCTCTTTCCCTACCGTCTATCAATATCACGATCACTTCTTTGTGGTTGTTGTCGCCCCTCTAAATTCTGGGCATGGGCTTGTATCCGAGAAATATCCATCCCGTCTTGTAGCGAAGCTATCAAGAAATCTTTGAATATATGTGGCCCTAAGCCACTCACGAATCTATGCACCAGATCTCCCGTGTCGGCCACCATAGCCGGAGCATATCTAGCCAAAGAATTAAATTGCAGGCTATACTCCCGGGCACTCATACTCCCTTGCTTCAAATTTAGAAATATGTCTGCTCTAGCTCGACGGACTTCGGGTGGCAAATAGTGACGAATAAAAGCATCCACGAATTCTTTCCAAACCGGAGGAGGCGCATTCTCTCCTCTTGACAATACCAAGTTGTTATACCATAAGACTGCCACATCTCGGAGCCTATAGGACGCCAACTCCACGGATTCAGTTTCGGAGGCATGGATAATCTTCAATGTCCTCAACATCTCATCTATGAAACCTTGCGGGTCTTCTTCGGAGGGTTTAAAGTCATAAAATCACGTACTCTAGTACTGGCTGATCGATCACTTGGGCCCGTATTCTGCCGCTGTGCCTGAGTGGCGACCAACTGTGTCAGTAGATGTATGGCCTCGGTCATTTGTTGACCCGAAGCAACTAGAGGAGGGATTGGAGCTGGAGCTCCTCTTTGCTCTGCCACATTAGGCGGGGTGGTGGAAGTATTAGATAAGGCCTCATTGTGTGATTCTCCTTCTTCTATATCCCTTGACGGCTCCCTTACTACTCGTCTGTTTGTCGTAGTCTTGCCCTTCTGGACAGTTGTAGCTTTTCCCTTTGGCGGCATTCTGAAATCACAACACGCTATTAGGGAGGGAAAAATCTTATACACGACTCTATCGCACGATCTCATAAGAAGAAAGATGGTCATTTTTCCTAGATGCCCTGTAGCCTCTTGTTTATTAGCATGGCACGCAACACGCCATAAACAAGACTCTACTAGACACGGCTCGTAGACACTTCCTAGGACTGAACTGCTCTGATACCACTTTTGTCACGACCCGACCAGGGGTCGCGACGAGTACCCGGGGCTAACCACCGAGCACCCCTCATCCTACTGCTTATCACTCTCGTCTAATGCTTTTATCAATATTATACTCGAGTTACGATAAAATCATCTTTCCTTTGAAAATATAAACACTTTTATATGCATAAGCCTTTTTGGTCATAGAAATAAAATACACACACACACACACACACACACACACACACACACACATATATATATATATATACATATATATATATATATATACACGTAGTAGCAGCCTCGTGAGACCATAACACCCATACTACGGATCTACGAGCCTCTACTAGAGTACTAGACATATAGATAGGATAGGACCCCATCGTGCCCAAAACATATATGTACAGAAAAAGAAAAGCACAAGCACCTCCGGAACAATGGAGTGCTCTCAACAGCTGACAGCTCCTACGAATCTGGGGCAAGATCGCATCCTTGTCTACCTGTGGGCATGAACACAGCGTCCAAAGAAAACGGACGTCAGTACGAACATTGTACTGAGTATAAGAGGCATAAACAATAATATCACATGAATGAAGTAAAGAGAGCATCAATAAGGAACATCGGCATCTGACTGTCAAATAGAAAAGGAGTGATGCATGCTGGCTTACTCATAGTCATCATCATATCATATATGCAACAACAACAACAACCCAGTGAAATCCCACAACGTGGGGTTTGGGGAGGGTAGAGTGTACGCAGACCTTACTCCTACCAAGGTAGGACGGCTGTTTCCGAACATCATATCATATATGCATAAATATATAAACTGCCCATCCATATTGGATCGGTATGATAATCATTAGCATTAGCCTGCGTCCAGGCCTCCCACATCTGGGGTATCATCTCCTGCCACCCACTAGTGGTGTCAGCCTATGCCATTTGGCCATGGTGTATAGCTGCCCGCCCTAGCGGTGACTGCCAGGCCAAATAGGCGCGGTGTTATGTCATCATCGGAATACATGCTCATCATAGTATACTTATCATAATATGCTTATCATAGTACATGCATAGGGCTCAAGAACAACTACACTATATCGGGGGTGACATAAGGTCGTGATCCCCCGATTCCATTATGGGCACTCATTAACATCCTGCCTCACCTTGAAGGGAAGAGTATATGAGGCGAGTTTAAGCATCAATGACATCATATCATGAACATTTAGAACTCCTATACTCTAACTCATTACCTTGTGTATCAAATTAGGGATATCAGCTCGTATCTTTTCGGAACTTAAGAGATTCATGGAGAAGAAAGAGAGTTACGTTATAGGATTCATGCCATAGAAGGAAAGGACTAGCCTCACATACCTTTGTCGTTTGACTATGCTATCGCTTGCTTGTTCTCCCTCGATATCACGTTTCAACCTTCAAGAGAGAATTCGCACTAACATTAGTTAATCGTCTATAAGGCCAGTTCACTATTTCTAGGGAAAATTTGGCAGCACTTCCTTTGTTTATACTACTTTTCCCACATTCTATATCAACTCCCAACGTTAATAACGACATCCATAATATAGCATCAACAATCATAATTTATCTACTTGTACCACAATTCACCATTTCTCTTAGATTTCTCCACAATTATGATTATAACTCGTTATCGCGCTTTCTCATGTATAATACTTATTTCATGGTCTAAATTTCACTTATGACATTTTCACAATCACAACATACCAACATTCCTAATTCACACCAATCACTATTCACACATTCATGACCCAATTTCTATGTTTTTTCACAATTCAAGTGTTTCAACTTTCAACCACTCAAATCATATAAAAGGGTCATAAAACTCACCTAATGATGGATGAACAGGTTTTGAGTGGAACTCCTTTCCTTGCACCAAAACCCTAACTCGCTCTTCTAGAGTATTCTTGGCTTAGATGAACTTTTAATGGGTTTCACAAACTTGATATCATGTATTTGGTGTAGTTGACCATAGTTTTCCTTTGATTTCTTGTGGATGAATGGTGGAGAAGGTTCTAGAGAGTTCTTAGAGAGAAGAGAGTAGAAGATGAAATGAAATAAAAATGAAGGAAGGGTCTTATATTAATTCATAAAATCAAACCCGTCCGTGATGTATAGTACGATCGACAGAGCGTCGATTGGATCGACGGGGCGTCGATCTGACCGTCGATATCGTCAAATTTCCAGTGAACAATCTATCATTTCTCCTCCTTCGACGGTGAGAAGGACGGTCCGTCGAACTGATCGATGGAGCGTCGACTTGTTCGACGGTACAAAGGACGACCGTCGAACCCCCTTTTTGCAGGACTGCGGTGAAGTTTCATTTAACGGACTTTTCTCCCTTGCCTTTAAGTTCTCTGAAAATTTGCGTTGGTCCCTTCATCGCTTAGCAACCAAAAGTTCCGGGGTGTAACAGTCACGACCCGACTAGGGGCCGTGACGGGTACCCGGGGCTAACCACCGAGCACCACTCATTCTATTACTCATCATACTCATTAAGTGCTCTTTTATCACATTCATACTCAAATTATAGAAAAATCATTTTTCGTTTGGAAACATAATTACTTTTATATACATAAGCCCTTCAGCTATCAAAATAATAATGCATACACAATAGTAGCAACGTCAGACCATACCACCCACACATGCGTATCTACGAGCCTCTACTAGAGTGCTATACATAGGGACGGGACAGGACCCCGTCGTGCCTAAAATATACATATATATATACACAAAAGAATAATCAAAGGCACCTCTGGAACAATGGAGTGCTCTCAAGTCAGCTAATAGCTCCTACGAGTCTGGATCACCTCCTTGTCTACCTGTGGGCATGAACACAGCTTCCAAAGAAAACGGACGTCAGTATGAACATTGTACTGATAGTATGAGAGGCATAAGTAACAATAATACGTCAATGAGATAAAGGAAACATCAAATAAGGAACAACCTGTAACTGACTGTCAATTCTAAATGAAATAATGCATGCTGGCTTACTTCATAATCATCATCATATCATGTATGCATATATGTATAAACTGCTTGACTATATAGGTACGGTGTGATAATCATTAGCCTACGTTCAGGCCTCCCGCGTCCAGGGTACCATCTCATGCCGTCCACTAGTGGTGTCTGCCCATGCCGTCTAGACATGGTGTATACGCTGCCCACCTTAGCGGTATCTGCCCGGCTATATAGGCGCGGTGTAATATCATCAACATGCACTCATCATAATACATGCATAGAAACTCAAAGACAGCTATAATTTATCGAGGTGACATAAGGTCATGAACCCCCGATTCCATTATGGAGCATTTATAAGCATTCTGCCTTACCTTGAAGGAAATAGCATATAAAGTGAGTGTATACAATAAACAACATCATTAACTTTGTAGGAACATCATATCATGAACCCTAGAATCTTTAGACTTAAGCTCATCATCATCATTATTGGAATCATAATGAATCTCTTATCTCATATGGCTATTCATGAACATAGACTCTTAGTTTTTCCGGGATGTAGGAGGTTCACGGAGAAGAAGGAAAAATCATGCCATACGATTCATGCCTTATAAAAAAGGACTAGCCTCACATCCCTTTTTCGTTTAACTAATCTATCGCTTGCTTGTTCTCCTTCAATGCCCACGTTTCTACCTTCAAGAGAATTCGCATTAACATTAGCTAATCGATTACTTAAACGTGCTTACTGAAGCTAAAGAATATTGGGCAGCCTTTCATTTGTTTATACAACTTTCCCCATATTCCATATCAACCCCCAAACATCGATAACAACATTCACAATATCACAAGCAACAATCATCATTCATCTACATTATTCGTGTTTCACAATTTCACTTCAACTTCTCCAAAATTGTGGTTATAGTTCACTATCGCGTTTTCTCACATATAATACTTACCCCATGTTCTAAATGTCATTTATAGTGTACTTATTATCACAACATATCAATATTCATAATTCACCCCAAACTACTATTCAACAATGATACTATTCCACATTCATGACCTATTTTCTTTGTCCTTCTACAATCTAAGTGTTTTAACTTTTCAACACCTTAAACAACATGGAGTGATCATAAAATTCACCTTAGATAATGGAAGAATAAGCCTTGAGTGGGAATTCTCTTCTTGCACCAAAACCCTAACTTACTTCCTTTGGGATTTCTTGGCTTAGATGAACTTTGATAGGTTTTATACACTTGATTTTGTGGGTTTGACAAAGTTGATGATCAATTTCTCTTAGGTTCTTGTGGGTGAAGAGTGAGAGAATTCTAGAGAATTCTTGAAGTGTGGAGAGTGGAATATGAAATGAAATAAATGAGGGAGAGGTCCTTATACAGTTTTAAAATCCGACCAGATTCTACGGACCAACATACGGTCCGTATAATTTATACTGACCGTATGTCTGCCATAGATCTGGTCCAGTGAGGTGTGGCATCCTGGGCTGATTATACGGCCATACATACGGCCAGTATAATTTATACGGCCAGTATGTTAGGCCGTATAATGCCCAGTTCATCCGAACTCATTCTCGTTGACTCGTTTGATCTCCAATCCTTATGGAACCTTCCTAACACTTGATTAACACCTCAATACCAATCTAAGGGACATTATCACTCTCCTCCGAAACATCTTTAAGCCATCATTAACCTGTCGCTCATAATTCTTACCCGACATGCAATATATCCTTTGCTTTCCTTGACAACCTTTTTTCTTTACGTCAAATGTCTTTGAACCTCGATTAGGATCATCAAATGCTATTTCTTACTTATCAAAACATCGTATACGTCGTGCTCCTCGCTATCCTATTCACTGTACGTTAACGGGGAGTTTTCCAAGGCGTAACACCTAATTCTAGAGTTGTGACGCACCTTCTTTCTCTTCACCGGTCTAGTCCGCCTCGTCATACGCGACCTATGAAGGTGTCCAACCACTCCACATACTCCAATCTCTCTTAGGCTGCTCTAGCTTCTCATTTGCCTCTTATATCAAAATTTATAGGACTTTTTGTACACTTCCCAGGGGGTTACCCATCCTAGTATTTCTCTCAGCCCAGCACGCTTAACCTCGAACTCTGATGAAATCCGATGCGTTAATGCTGGTATAATCGTATCCACCTCACCGCATGACCTTCACCACAAAATCTAAAGCAAGTTGAAGTCTTGACAGATTCCAAAACGATCTCGTAACGCATCTCCCTTCGAATTAGAAAGGGTCTCTCACTTTTCCGACTACACAATTACTATTTTTGCCTTTTTAATTCTCAATATTCACCTTTCATCTGTATGTATAAGTACTTTCCGTCCTAGATTTCCAGATTCCCAATGGTAGCGAACACACCTTGATCTCTATTACTTATAAATACTCGGTTATCGGCCTCCTTGGGTTTTCGCTCGCCACTATTAAATAATAATCTACAACAAATGCACATGCATAGAAGATTCCAATAAGGACTCATATACCTGTAGCCGATCGGTCTCTAGTCTGATCTGGTGGACTATAAGGTGAAGTGTACTCCCCGTCATCGTCTACCCACCATCCGCTCGTCTGTCCTTCATCATCTCTCTCATTTGCGTCCGAGGGATATAAACAACTGGGCAACTCCTGGTTTAATGACGGCCAGGATAGAGGGCTAGAGTAATCTGTAACACTCGGCGGGGAGGCTGGTCTAATGTAATGCTATGACATGGGAGCAGTTGGTATAGCCTCAGGAATCTCCTACTCTAGTGTCCCAGACGAATACACGGACGGATCCATGTGATAACTGCCATCAGGGGGGTCCTCCTCCCTGGAAGTAAAAAACTCTGGAGGAATCGTCGCTGGGTCCTTCGAAGGATCAGTCTCAATGGAATAAATGAGGCTTCTCTTGCTCGGTCCTGGATCCTGGGGTCCTGGATATACTCTAATGGCCAAGCACTCCCACGCTTGCATTTACTGCTCACTGACTATCCTGGGCCCATACACAATCTATAACTGAGTAGTACTGTCTCCCGAACTGTGACGACCCAGCTAGGGGCCGCGACGAGTACCTGGGGCTAACCACCGGGCACCGCTCGCTGTGGCGCTCATTTTACTCATTTAATGCTCTTTTTATCATCTTTATACTCATAGCAGAGGAAAATCATATTTCGTATGAAAACATAAAATACTTTCGTGTACATGTGCCCTTAGGCTATCAAAATAATATAGATATGTATACAGTAGTGATCTCGTGAGACCATCTAACCCGCACTGCGTATCTACGAGCCTCTACTGGAGTGCTGAATATCGGGACAGGAAAAGACCCCGTCGTGCCCAAAAAATACATATACATGGAGATATATACACAAACGAATAATCACAAGCACCTCCGGGACAATGGAGGGCTTCCACTCACCTGACAGCTACTACGGATCTAGATCCAGCTTTCCTCCCTGTCTACCTGTGGGCATGAACACAACGTCCAAAGCAAACGTACGTCAGTACGAATATTGTACTGAGTATGAGAGGCATAAACAATGAAGTAAGACAATGATATAAGGAAGATACTCATATGGAACATCAGAATCTAACTGCCAAGTATAAGAAAACAAATCATGCTGTCTTACTCATGCTCATCATCATATCATATCATATATGCATCATGTATAAACTGCCCGTCCATATCGGATCGGTGTGATAATCATAACATGAGCCTGCGTCCAGGCCTCCCGCGTCCGGGGTAACATCTCATGCCGCCTACTAGTGGTGTCTGCCCATGCCATTTGGCCATGGTGTATTATATAGCTACCCGCCTTGGCGGTGACTGCCCGGCCAAATAGGCGTGGTGTAATAGTAATATCATCATATGCTCATCACAATATGCTTAGCTTATCATAATACATACATAAGGCTCAAGATCAACCATACTCTATCGGGGTGACGTAAGGTCGTGATCCCCCAATTGCATTATGGAACAATCATTGACATCCTGCCTCACCTCGAAGAATTAGCATATGAGGTGAGTGTAAGCGATAAATAGCGTCATTAGACTTTATATACTTTTAACTACTTACCTTGTGTAGCTAACTATAGACATAGGCTCGTGGATAAGAAAGTAGTTACACTATAGGATTCATGCCATTAGAAAGAAGGGACTAGCCTCACATACCTTTCTCGTTTAAGCAATCTAGCGTTCGTTTATTCTCCTTCAATGTCACGCCTCTACCTTCAAAAGAGGATTCATACTAACATTAGTTAATCAATTATAAGAACGCACTACTATTTCTAGAGACAATTGGGCAGCACTTCCTTTGTTTACGCTACTTTTCCCATATTTCATATCAACTTCCAACACCCACAACAACAATTACAATATAGCAATCAACAATCATCATTCATATACAATGACCATGATCCACCATTTCTCTTCATTTTTCCCACATTAATGGTTTTGGGTTCGCTATCGTATTTTATCATGTATCACACTTATCTCATGGTCTACATGTCATTTATAACATATTCATACTCACAACAAACTAACAGTCATGATTCAATTGAACTACCATTCACTGATGGCACTATTCACTCATTTTTGACCCATTTGCTATGCTTTTCTACAATTCGGGTATCTTACCCTTCCAATACCTTAAACAACATGAAATGGTCATGAAACTTACCTTAGATGATGGTTGAACAAGCTTTGAATGGATTTACTCCTCTAGCACCAAAACCTTACTTCACTCCTTTTGGGTTTTCTTGAGAAGGATGAACTTTAGTGTGATTCTCACACTTGATTTCGTGGGTCTCATGTAATTGATCACCAATCTCCCTTGAGTTCTTGTAATTGAAGAGTAGAGAGTATTCTAGGAGTTTCTAGAGAGAAATATCGTGAAGATGAAATGATTTGAATGGGCTTGGGTCTCTTTTTAATGACTTAAAATCTATTCCGGAATGAACAGTGACTGAGGTGTACAGTGGTCGTAAACCCACTTTACGGGCCGTATTCTGGTTTACGGTCCGTCCTTCGCGACCGTATTTAAGCATATGAAAACCAGAAAGGCATGCTGGAGATCATGGCAATTTACGACTCAGTTTACGGGCCGTATTCCAAGTCGTTTTTAACCATTTGAAGCATTTGACAGAAAGTTGAAATTTTTGAAAGGTTGCAGGACGATGGCAGTTTACGGTCCGTAAATCACTTTACGGGCTGTATTCCACTTTACAACCAACTGGCTCAAAGTCCAAACCTGCAACTTTTCATTGTACGTTCGCGGAGAAATTTCTAAGGTGTAACACTGTTCCCCACTTTTTGGAACATTCGTCCTCGAATGTTAAACACTCGGGATCCTACGAAAATTTCACCAGAGTTTCCCCTATAATTTGACACTACCAACCTGTCACAACAACCCATAATATCCTCGCCTCACAGGGCTACATCACAATATCAACATATCCGTGGCCACAGACGACTAAAAGCATAAAAATAAAGCGTACATACCTCATATCGTCGGCGTTTCATCTTGGATCTCTCCCGGGGGTCGGAATAAGCGTGGGTACTTGGACTTCATACTCTCTTCCGCTTCCCAAGTCATTTCTTCCCGATTATTATTTCGACACAATACTTTGACTAACGCTAGCTCTTTATTTTGAAGCTTTCGCACTTGCCTATCCAGGATGGAAATAGACACTTCTTCATAGGTTAGCTTTTCCGTTATTTGCACATCGGCTACGGGACAATATTGGTGGGATCTCCAATGCACTTGTGGAGCATCGAAACGTGGAAAACTGGGTGGACTGATTCAAGCTCCGAAGGTAGATCCAATTCATAGGCTACCTGACCCACCTTGTGAATGATTTTGTAGGGTCCAATGTATCTGGGACTTAGCTTCCCTTTCTTACCAAATCTCATCACCCCTTTCATGGGTGATACTTTCAAAAATACCCAATCATTAATTTGAAATTCCAAGTCTCGTCAGCGGTTGTCCGCATAGGACTTTTGGCGACTTTGGGCTGCCAACAACCGATCTTGGATCACCTTGACCTTTTCTATCACTTGTTGGACCAATTCAAGGCCCACTAATTGCGCTTCTCCTATTTCGAACCATCCGATTGGAGATCTGCATTTCCTTCCATATAAAGCTTCATATGGAGCCATTTGTATACTCGAATTGTAGCTATTGTTGTATGCGAACTCAATAAGGGGTAAGTGGTCATCCCAGCTACCACCGAAATCCAGCACACATGCTCATAGCATATCTTCCCGGGTTTGAATGGTATGCTCGGCCTGCCCATCAGTTTGCGGATGAAATGTCGTGCTAAACTTCACTTGCGTGCCCAAACCTTCTTGAAAAGACTTCCAGAACTTAGTTGTAAACTATGCTCATCTATCTGTGATAATAGATAATGGGATTCCATGGGGTCGCACAATTTCTTTGAGATACAACCTTGCATAATCTTCTGCTGAGTACGTGGTCCTGACGGGAAGAAAATGGGCCGCTTTCGTCAGCCTGTCCACGATCACCCATATAGAGTCATACCTGCCACGGGAACGGGGTAATCCCACGATAAAATCCATGTTGATCACTTCCCATTTCCAAGTAGGGATTTCCATTGCCTGCAACAAGCCTCCCGGCTTTTGGTGTTCAGCTTTTACCTGTTGGCAATTTGGACATTTTGCTACAAATTCTGCTATGTCTCTCTTCATGCCATCTCACCAGTACATCATCTTGAGATCATGGTACATTTTGGTTGTACCTGGATGAATAGAATATCGAGAGAAATGTGCTTCTTCTAAAATTCGTCGGCGCAATTCTGCCACATTCGGCACACATAACCTGCCTCGGTACCTAAGAATCCCATCCATAGAAACTTCAAACGGAGACTTTTCTTTCCCACGAGATGCGTCTCTATAACGACACAACTGAGGATCTTCATACTGCCGTTTCTTCACTTTCGTATCCAAGGACGAGGTTGTGGAATCATTGATACTAATCCGTGCATCACCCGAATCAATTACATGCACTCCCAGATTAGCTAATCGGTGAAGTTCTTGAACCATCTCTTTCCGTTCCGGAGGGACTTCACATAAACTGCCCATTGATCGGCGGCTAAGCGCATCGGCTACTACATTTGCCTTCCCGGGGTGGTATAAAATGTTAACATTATAATCTTTTAATAATTCTAACCACCACCTCTGTCGCAGGTTCAACTTCTTTTGCTTGAAGATGTACTGAAGAATTTTATGATCTGTATAGATATCAACGTGCACACCATATAAATAATGCCTCCATATTTTCAGGGCATGAATAACCGCAGCCAATTCGAGATCACGAGTTGGGTAATTCTTCTCATGTTTCCGCAATTGCCCCTCGAAGCATATGCAATGACCTTACCATGCTGCATCAATACGCATCCCAATCCGACACCGGAAGCATCACAATACACAACATAGCCATCTGGCCCTTCTGGAAGTGTTAGAACCGAGGCTGAGGTCAACCTGTTTTTTAACTCTTGGAAACTGCGCTCACAGGCATCATCCCATTGAAACTTTGCTGACTTCTGGGTTAGCTTCATCAATGGGGCTGAAATAGACGAAAAGCCCTCTACGAACCTCCGATAGTAACCTGCCAAACCCAGAAAACTACGGACTTCTGTGGGCGTCGTAGGCCTTGGCCAAGTCTTCACAGCTTCAATTTTCTGAGTGTCGACTCGAATGCCGTCATCTGAAATAACATGGCCCAGAAATGTCACAGAATTTAGCCATAACTCGCACTTTGAAAATTTGGCATACAATTCTCGGGCTCGAAGAATGCTAAGAACAATTCGCAAGTGATCTGCATGTTCTGACTCCGTGCGAGAATACACCAGAATATCATCAATAAATACTATTACAAATAAATCCAAGAGTGGCCTGAACACATTATTCATCAACTTCATAAACACGGCCGGAGCATTAGTCAACCTAAACGACATCACTCGGAATTCATAGTGACCATATCTCGTTCTGAAGGCCGTCTTTGGAATATCCGCTTCTCTAACTCTCACCTGATGGTAACCTGATCTCAAATCTATTTTTGAAAACCATTTGGCACCTTGTAGCTGATCAAATAAATCATCAATCCTCGGAAGAGGATATTTGTTCTTTATCGTCACTTTATTCAATTGCCTATAGTCGATACACATTCGTAGAGATCCGTCTTTCTTTCTTACAAACAAGACCGGTGCTCCCCACGGTGATGAACTGGGTCTAATAAACCCCTTTTCAAGCAAGTCTTTCAACTGCGCCTTTAGCTCCTTTAATTCAGCCGGGGCCATTCGATAAGGAGGAATAGAAATAGGCTTGGTGTCCGGCAACACATCTATTACACCTCGGAAAATCCTCCGTTGGTACGCAAGTGAATGAACTAGTAAGGAGTACGAGTATGCGACATGTTCATGAGTAAGCGATGGCGCTCGACGAACTCTAGAAAAGGTTTCAAAGATGTTAGAGATGGGGGGAGAGGATTTCCAAAGAGAAGGCGAAGTAATTGATATGTATCGGAAAAGAATTACGAGTAACGAGTTAGCAAGGACTTCATGATGTCTTGGAGAGGAGTAATAACGTTCCTTAGATTGGTATTGAAGTGTTGAACAAGTGTAAAGAAGGTTCCATAAGGATTGGAGACCAAGCGAAATGGCGAATCGAAGTTTGGAATCACTGGGGATTATACGGCCAAACATACTGGCCGTATAATTTATACGGTCCGTATGTATGGACCGTATAACCAACCCAGCTTGGCCAAACTCTCTGGACCAAACATCCGGACATGACATACGGTCCGTAGATTTTATACGGACCGTATGTTGGTCCGTATATTTGGTCGGGGCAGCTTTTGCTCAATAAATGTAAGGGACTAAGTTGATTTCATTTCATTTCCTTTTCACCCCTCTCTCTCTAAAAACATCTCTCTACATTTATTTTACAAGTTTTCAAGGATTATAAGCCATCAACAACATTAAACAAGTGAATCAAGAGTAAGAACCCATCAAAGATCATCTAAAGTCAAGAAAACCAAATGGAGGAAAACTAGGGTTTGTGCTCAAGTGGAGTATTATCAACTAAGGATTGTTCCTACAACTTCTAAGGTAAGATTAATGATATTTACATGTTGTTTGAGGTATTTGAAAGTTGAAATTCTTGGTCATTAGAAGAGAATAACAAAATGGGTTATGAATGATGAATAGTGACGTGTTTGAGAAATAGTTTGAATTGAATTACTATTGTTGTTGTGTTGTGATATGAATGTGTTATAAATGACGTTAAGACTATGAAATAGACTTTGTAAATGAACGGACGAAGTTGGGTGTTGTGACCATGAATATGGATGAATGGAAGTGAATTGAGAATGTGGATAATGTAGGTTATTAATGGCTATTGTTATGATATTGTGAATGTATTGTTGACGTTTGGGAATTGAATTATGATATGGAGGAATGTCGTATAAATAAAGGAGATGCTGTCCGATTTTCTCTAGCTTTAGCCATATATGCTAGTTATCTATTCTAATGATAGTATGACCTTAATGAAGGTAGAAACGTGAGCATCGAAGGAGTACGTGCAAGTGTAGAATAGTTCGACAGAAAAGGTTTGTAAGGCTAACCCTTCTTTCATAAGGCATGGTTCTTTGGCCAAAAGTCTAAATCCTCTATAAGTCTACAATTCCTTCAAATGATTGACTTTCTGAGCTAGTAAGCCTATGACATAGATGTAACGATAATGGTGACGATAGAAATGATGCTAGAGGTGCTTATGAGCTATCATATGTTCGTGTGCCTATGAAGGGCTATAATATAACCCCGAGCTTATGATGCCGGGTAATAATATATGTATATGAATATGTATAAAGTATGTATATGATTACGTAACGCGCGCACACCTCTGCAGATGGTACGGATAACCCTGATGCCTTGGTAGGGCCAGGTATGTATGACCTTAAGCCTTGGTTGGCCAAGTATGTATGAAACACCGAACCTTCATGGTCGGGAATGTTATGTATATGTATGTATATATGTGAATATGTTATATATATGAGATGTAAATGATTATGAGAGTAATTAAGTACGAATGTGGATGTATGTATACGGATACGCAATAGAAACGACATGCCCCTATAGAAAGCAAGTAAGTGCCATGATGATGATATTGTTGTCTCCCCTCTTATGTTACTGCATATGTTGTCTATTATGCTTCTATATTGATGTTGATCATGCTTTACATACTCAGTACATTCTTCGTACTGACGTCCTTTTGTTTGTGGACACTGCGTCATGCCCGCAGGAGCACAAGGGGACAGACTAGACTCATAGTTGCTTATTTAGAGATTGCATAGCAGAGCTCCATCTCATTCGGAGCCATAGCTTTTGGGTACTTATTCTTTTATGTATATAATTATGGGCATAGCGGGGTCGTGTCCCGCTCATGTGATATGTTATACTCTTAGAGGCTCGTAGTCACGTGTATGTGGTTAGTCATGTCTGGCCTTGTCGGCTTATATTTTTGTATATCATTTTGTTGGCCTCGTCGGCCCATGTACATTGCTGTGGCATAGATGCCTATGATGATTAAAGATGTTGTCGTCCAATGGGACTAGTATGATTGATGTTTGGAAATGTATGATTAATGATGTGGCTCACCTAGATGCAAGCCTAAATGTAAGCTAAGGGGTGCCCGGGTGGGCTAGCAACGGGTGCTCGTCGCGGCCCCCTAGTCAGGTTGTGACAACATCAATGGCGAAGTCAATCTCTCTTTCTGGTGGAAGGACTGGAAGATCGTCCGGAAACACATCTGGGAATTCATTCACTACCGGAACTGACTGGAAAGTTGGCGGCTTTGCCTCGGTAGCATGAACCCGGACTAAGTGATAAACATAACCCTTGGCTATCATCTTCCTTGCCTCGAGGTAAGAAATAAACCTGCCCTTTGGAGATGCTGTATTACCCTTCCATTCAAGAACAGGCTCTCTCGGGAATTGGAATCGAACCACTTTTGTGCGGCAATCAACATTTGCATAACACGAGGCCAACCAATACATACCCATGATTACATTGAAATCTATCATTTTCAGCTCAATCAAATCAGCTCTGTTCTGGCGATTACATATCACAACTACACAATTTTTATACACTTGTCTTGCTATCACGGGATCACCAACCGGAGTAGATACCACAAAAGGTTTGATTGGCTCAGGCTTCACCCCAATACAACCAGCAATATATGGAGTAATATAAGAGAATGTAGAACCCGGATCTATCAATGCATACACATCACGGGAGAATATAGACAATATACCTGTAACTGCATCCTGAGAGAACTCGAGATCCTATCGTCTGGCTAAAGCATATACACGGGGCTGAGTGGCACCTGAAGTAGATGCTGCCCCTCGGCCTCTGCCACGGCTTGCTGTCGTCTGGGGAGTCTGCCCTACCGGGTGTACTGATGAAGAGCCAGTTGCTGAACCTGTAGGCTGAACTCCAACTCCGTCACTCATCAACGGGCAATCCCTCATCATATGCCCCACGTGACCACAAGTATAACAGGCATCCGAACCCTGACGACACTGTCCGGAATGTAATCTGCCGCATTGGTTGCATCGCGGCACTGGGGGTCTCCTCTGACTATAATCTTCCCTGAACTGGGAATCTGAAGCCCTAGAACTCTGGCCCTGTCCTGAACAGAAAGAGCGATCAAATCTCCTACCTGTGAATCGAGGAGGTGCACTCGTTACTGACTGGCCTGAGTACCCAGAATATGTCTGCCTTGATCCCCCTCTATGATCACTGCTAGCTCCCATGGATCTGGCCCTCTTTCCTTATCTTCTACCAATATCACGGTCGCCTCTTTGTTGTTGTTGTCGCCCCTCCAAATTCTGAGCATGAGCCTGTATTCGGGAGATATCCATCCCGTCTTGCAAGGAAGCCGTCAAGCCATCTCTGAATAAATGTGGCCCTAGGCCACTTACAAATCTATGTACCCGATCCCCCATGTCGGCGACAATAGCCGGGGCATATCAAGCCAAAGAATTAAATTGAAGGCTATATTCCCAGGCGCTCATATTCCCTTGCCTCAAATTTAAAAATCTGTCCGCTCTAGCTCGGCGGACTTCGGGTGGCAAATAGTGACGAATAAAAGCATCTACAAACTCTTGCCAAACCCGGGGAGGCACGTTCTCTCCTCTTGATAATACCCAATTGTTGTACCATAACACCGCCACATCTCGGAGTCTATACGACACCAATTCCACGGATTCGGTCTCGGAGGCATGGACAATCTTCAATGTCCTTTGCATCTCATCTACGAAACTTTGCGGATCCTCATCCGGCTTTGACCCGAAGAATTTCGGAGGATTTAACTCATAAATTCACGGGCCTTTGTACTTGCTGCCCGGTCACTTAAACCCACATTTTGTCGTTGTGCCTGTGCGGCAACCAATTGTGTCAATAGCTGAATGGCCTCGGTCATTTGTTGACCCGAAGCAGCCGGCGGAGGAATTGAAGCTGGGGCTCCTCCTTGTTCTCCCACATTGGGCGGGGTAGAGAAAGTATTAGATGCGGCCTCGTTATGCAATTCGCCTTCATCCATATTCACCAGAGGCTCTCTTTCTACCCGCCTCTTCAGGGCGGCTGTAGCCTTTCCCTTTGGCGGCATTCTGAAATCATAACACACTATTAGGGAGGATAAAATCTTATACATGGCTCTATCGCACGATCCTGTAGAAGAAAGAGGGTCAATTTTTCCTAAATCCCCTGTAGCCTCTTGTCTATTGATGTGGCGCGCTACACACCATAAACAAGACTCTACTAGATACGGCTCGTAAACACTTCCTAGGACCGAACTGCTCTGATACCACTTTTGTCACGACCCAGCTAGGGGCCGCGACGGGTACCCGGGGCTAACCACTGGGCACCGCTCGCTCTGTCGCTCATTTTACTCATTTAATGCTCTTTTTATCATCTTTATACTCATAGCGGAGGAAAATCATATTTCGTATGAAAACATAAAATACTTTCGTGTACATGTGCCCTTAGGCTATCAAAATAATATAGATATGTATACAGTAGTGATCTCGTGAGACCATCTAACCCGCACTACGTATCTACGAGCCTCTACTGGAGTGCTGATCATCAGGACTGGACAAGACCCCGTCGTGCCCAAAAAAATACATATACATGGCGATATATACACAAAAGAATAATTATAAGCACCTCCGGGACAATGGAGGGCTTCCACTCAGCTGACAGCTACTACGGATCTGGATCGAGCTCTCCTCCCTGTCTACCTGTGGGCATGAACACAGCGTCCAAAGAAAACGGACGTCAGTACGAATATTGTACTGAGTATGAGAGGCATAAACAATGAAGTAAGGCAATGATATAAGGAAGATACTCATATGGAACATCAGAATCTAACTGCCAAGTATAAGAAAACAAATCATGTTGTCTTACTCATGCTCATCATCATATCATATCATATATGCATCATGTATAAACTGCCCGTCCATATCAGATCGGTGTGATAATCATAACATGAGCCTGTGTCCAGGCCTCCCGCGTCCGGGGTAACATCTCATGTCGCCCACTAGTGGTGTCTGCCCATGCCATTTGGCCATGGTGTATCATATAGCTGCCCGCCTAGGCGGTGACTGCCCGGCCAAATAGGCGCGGTGTAATAGTAATATCATCATATGCTCATCACAATATGCTTAGATTATCATAATACATACATAAGGCTCAAGATCAACCATACTCTATCGGGGTGACATAAGCTCGTGATCCCCCGATTGCATTATGGAACAATCATTGACATCCTGCCTCACCTCGAAGGAATTAGCATATGAGGTGAGTGTAAGCGATAAATATGTCATTAGACTTTCTATACTTTTAACTCCTTACCTTGTGTAGCTAACTATAGACATAGGCTCGTGGATAAGAAAGTAGTTACACTATAGGATTCATGCCATTAGAAAGAAGGGACTAGCCTCACATACCTTTCTCGTTTAAGAAATCTAGCGTTCGTTTATTCTTCTTCAATGCCACACCTCTACCTTCAAAAGAGGATTCGTACTAACATTAGTTAATCAATTATAAGAACGCACTACTATTTCTAGAGACAATTGGGCAGCACTTCCTTTGTTTACGCTACGTTTCCCATATTTCATATCAACTTCCAACACCCACAACAACAATTACAATATAGCAATCATCATTCATATGCAATGACCATGATCCACCATTTCTCTTCATTTTTCCCACATTTATGGTTTTGGGTTCGCTATCGTATTTTCTCATGTATCACACTTATCTCATGGTCTACATGTCATTTATAACATATTCATACTCACAACACACTAACAGTCATGATTCAATTCAACTACCATTCACTCGTGGCACTATTCACTCATTTTTGACCCATTTGCTATGCTTTTCACAATTCGGGTATCTTACCCTTCCAATACCTTAAACAACATGAAATGGTCATGAAACGTAACTTAGATAATGGTTGAACAAGATTTAAATGGATTTACTCCTCTAGCACCAAAACCCTACTTCACTCCTTTTGGGTTTTCTTGAGAAGGATGAACTTTAGTGGGATTCTCACACTTGATTTCGTGGGTCTCATGTAATTGATCACCAATCTCCCTTGAGTTCTTTTAATTGAAGAGTAGAGAGTATTCTAGGAGTTTCTAGAGAGAAATATCGTGAAGATGAAATGATTTGAATGGGCTTGGGTCTCTTTTTAATGACTTAAAATCTATTCCGGAATGAACAGTGACTGAGGTGTACAGTGGTCGTAAACCCACTTTACGGGCCGTATTCTGGTTTACGGTCCGTCCTTCGCGACCATATTTAATCATATCAAAACCAGATAGGCATGCTGGAGATCATGGCAATTTACGACTCAGTTTACGAGCCGTATTTCGATATACAGTCCGTATTCAAAGTCGTTTTTAACCATTTGAAGCATTTGACAGAAAGTTTAAATTTTTGAAAGGTTGGAGGATGATGGCAGTTTACGGTCCGTAAATCACTTTACGGGTCGTATTCCAGTTTACAACCAACTGGGTCAAAGTGCAAACCTGCAACTTTTCATTGTACGTTCGCGGAGAAATTTCCGAGGTGTAACACGAACAATCAACATAAGAGGTAATGCACCGGGAACTCACGGCCAACACATACATTGTTACACCTTCGAAATTTTTCCGTACTTGTGTGATGAGTGGAATGATGAAGAGTTTGAGTGTATGATGTTTTGTTAAGTCGGGAATGGCTAATTAAGAATTTTTTGAAATAAGAAAGTCGCGGAAAAATTTTCAGTCCAGTGGTCGTATATGGCACTATTCGGCCCGTAAAGTGATTTACGGACCGTATAGTGCAATCGTCCTTCAGCTTGCTTATCTCAAGTTCTGCCCAGTGATGATATGGTTAAATACGACCTAGTTTACGGTCCGTAAACCAGGTCGTAAACTGCCATGTTCCTCAGCCAAAACTTTCTGTCTTTGAAATGATTAAATACGGCCATGGAGGACGAACCGTAAATCAAAATACGGTCCGTATATGGTGGTTTACGACCACTGTTCATCCCGACGAGAATTCATTAAAGATCAGATTTTGTGATTTTTAAAGGGGACTTAAGCTCATTTCATTTCATTTCTCATCAAGACAACTCAAGAGACTTCTAGAACTCTCCAAATATTTCCTCCACAAGGATTCAAGAGAATCAAAGGGGATATTATCAACACCAAATTCATAAAAATAAGTGTAAGAACACATCAAAGGATCTTCTAAGTCAAGAAATTCCCAAGAAGGTGGAACTAGGGTTTTGGCTAATTGAAGTATTTCAACTTAAGGATTGTTCAACCATCATCCAAGGTAAGTTTCATGATTATTCCATGTTGTTTGAGGTATTGGAAAGCTTAGACACTTGAAATGTAGAAGAACATAGAAATGGGTCATTATTGAGTGAATAGTGACATAAATGAATGATAGTGGAATTGAACTATGAATATTGAAGTGTTGTGAGTACAAATACGTTATAAATAATGTTTATATCATGAAACAAGCGTTAAATGCATGAAAACGCAAGGATGCGCTAGAAGTAGAAATAAGGGAAAATTGGAGGAAAATGGTGGATTTTGCCAAAAGTACGTAAACGACGATTGTCGATTGTGGTATTGTAAGTAATATTATGAATGTTGGGAGTTAATATAAAACATGAGAAAAGTGGTATGAGGGAAGGAAGCGTTGTCCAACTTCTCCTAGAATTAGCGATGCGTTCTTGTAGTTAGTTTACTAATGTTGATCCGAATTTTCTTATGAGGGTAACGACGTGATATCGACGGAGAACAAGTGAGCGATATCTTAGCTAAATGACCAAGGTATGTGAGGCTAGTCCTTCTTTCCAATGGCATGAATCTTTTAGCTAGAATCCCCATTCCTTTCATGAGTTCTTACATTCTAAGAAGTTAAAAGCTTATACCTATGAATGTCTATATGAGATAAGTTATACGATATGATGACACTAGAATTATGATGATGTTATTCCTTGCCTACACTAACCTTATGTACTAGTCCTTTCAAGGTGAGGCAGAATGACCATAATGGTTCCATAATGTAATCGGGGGATTACGACCTTACGTCACCCCGATAGAGTAAAGTTGATCATGAGCCTTATACACGCATTGTGATAAGATACGTATTTTATGATAAAAATATTACTATGAGTATTTACGTTAAGCATGTCATGATTGCATTCACACCGGGTCTAGTTGGCCGGGCAGACACCGCTTCGGCGGGCGGCGATACGGATACAGCACGACCTACGGGCGTGGGCAGACACCACTAGTGGGCGGTATGAGATGGAACCTCGGACGCGGGAGGCCTGGACGCGGGCTAATATTATTGATTATCACACCATTCCGACATGGACGGGTAGCTTGCATATGATGCATACATGTTATGATGATGAGTATGAGTAAGATAGCATGCATTACTTCATTTATGATTATCAGTCAGATCCAGATGTCTCATGTTGATGATATCCCCATATTATTGATGTCTCCTTTCATTATGTATGCCTCTCATACTCGGTACAATATTCGTACTGACGTCCTTTCTTCGGACGCTGTGTTCATGCCCACAGGTAGATAGGGAGGAGAGCTTGGCCCAGGTCCTCAGTAGCTGTCAGTTGATAGATAGCACTCTATTGTTCGGAGGTGCTTATGGCTATTCTTTTGATGTACATTAATATATGCATACTTTGGGCATGACGGAGTCTTGTTCCGTCTATGTATTCATTATGTTAATAGAGGCTCGTAGATACGCAGTGTGGGTTAGATGGTCTCACAAGATGTTTTCATATGTATGTATATTATTTTGATGGCCGAGAGACAAATGTATATAAAGTATTTATGTTTTGATTAAATATGATTTTCCTACAATTGGTATGTAAAATTTATAAAAGAGTATTAAATGAGCAAGACAAGCAGTAGAGTGAACGGTGCTCGGTAATTGCTCCGGGTACCCGTCGCGGCCCCTAGTCGGGTCGTGACAGAAGTGGTATCAGAGCAGTTCGTCCTAGGAAGTGTCTACAAGCCGTGTCTAGTAGAGTCTTGTTTATGGTGTGTTGCGCGCCACACTAATAAACAAGAGGCTGCAGGGCATTTAGGAAAATGACCATCTTTCTTCTCATTAGATCGTGCGATAGAGCCATGCATAGGATTTTATCTTTCCCTAAAAGTGCGTTGTGATTTCAGAAAAATTCCACCGAAAGGAAAAGCTACAGCTGCCCAGAAAGGCAAAACTACGACGAAGAAGCGGGCAGAAAGGGAGCCTCCGGCGGAGGTAGAGGAAAGTGAATCGCAAAGTGAGGCCGCGCCCAATGTAGAAGAGCAGGGAGGAGCATCAGCTCTGATTCCTCCACCGGGTGCTTCGGGTCATCAAGTGTCCGAGGCCATACATTTATTGACACAGTTGGTTGCCGCTCAGGCACAACGACCGAATGCGGGCCCAAGTGATCGTTCGGCTAGTACAAGAGCCCGTGATTTCCTTACTCTAAACCCTCCAGAATTTTTCGGGTCGAAGCCAGATGAGGACCCACAAGGTTTTATCGATGAGATGTTGCGGACGCTGAGACTTATGCATGCTTCTGAGACCGAATCCGTGGAGTTGGCCTCATATAGACTTCGCGACGTGGCGGTACTATGGTATAAAAATTGGGTGATATCAAGGGGAGAGAACGAACCACCTCTCGTTTCGCAAGAATTTGTTGGTGCCTTTATTCGTCATTTCTTGCCACCTGAAGTCCGCCGAGCTAGAGCGGAAAGGTTCTTGAATTTGAAGCAGGGAAGCATGAGTGCCCGAGAGTATAGTATGCAATTCAACTCATTGGCTCGGTATGCTCCGACTATGGTGGCTGACATGGGAGACCGAGTCTATAGATTTGAGAGTGGTTTAGGACCACACTTGTTCAGAGACTGTCTGACAGCCTCTTTGCAAGACGGGATGGATATTTCCCGGATATAGGCCCATGCTCAGAACCTCGAGGAACGACAACGACAGTAGAGAAGTGATCGTGATGGTGACAGAAGACAAGGTAAGAGGGCTAGATCTATGGGGGAGAGCAGTGAGTACCGAGGGGGACCGAGACAGACGCATTCCAGGCACTCAGGTCAGTCAGCGACCAGTGCACCTCCCAGATTCTTGGATAGGAGATTTGACCGTTCTTTTCAGTCAGGCCAGGGGCAGAGTTCGAGGGTCTCAGATTCGCAGTCTAGGGGAGACTTTAGCCAGAGGAGACCTTCAGTACGGCGGTGTAGCCAGTGCGGTAAGTTGCATTCCGGACAGTGTCGTCAGGGTTCGGATGCTTGCTACGCCTGCAGTCAGGTTGGTCATATGATGAGAGATTTCCCTTCAGCGAGAGATAGAGCGGGGACTCAGCCCACAGGTTCAGCAGCGGGGTCTTCTTCAGTGCGGCCGACAGCACTGACTCCTCAGACTACAGCAGGCAGAGGCAGAGGTAGAGGGGGAGCATCCACTTCAGGTGCTGTTCAGCCCCGTGTATATGCCTTAGCTGGGCGACAGGATCTTGAGGCTTCCCCAGATGTTGTCACAGGTACCTTGACTATATTTTCCCATGATGTATATGCTCTGATTGATCCGGGTTCTACCTTCTCATATATTACTCTGTATATCGTTGATTGTGTTGGGGTGAGACCTGAGCCAATTAAACCTTTCGAGGTATTTGTCACGACCCAGCTAGGGGCCGCGACGGGTACCCGGAGCAAATTACCGAGCACCGCTCATTCTACTACTTGTCTTGCTCATTTAATACTCTTTTGTCAATTTTACATACCAATTGTTGGAAAATCATATTTAATCAAACATAAATACTTTATATACGTTTGCCTCTTGGCCATCAAAATATTATACATACATATGAAAACATCTTGTGAGACCATCTAACCCACACTGCGTATCTACGAGCCTCTACTAACATAATGAATACATAGACGGAACAAGACTCCGTCATGCCCAAAATATGCATATATGAATTTACATCAAAAGAATAGCCATAAGCACCTCCGAACAATGGAGTGCTATCTATCAGCTGACAGCTACTGAGGACCTGGGCCAAGCTCTCCTCCCTGCCTACCTGTGGGCATGAACACAGCGTCCGAAGAAAGGACGTCAGTACGAATATTGTACCGAGTATGAGAGGCATACATAATGAAAGGAAACATCAATAATATGAGACATCTGGATCTGACTGATAATCATATATGAAGTAATGAATGTTATCTTACTCATACTCATTATCATGACATGTATGCATCATATGCAAGCTGCCCGTCCATGTCGAAACGGTGTGATAATCAATAATATTAGCCCGCGTCCAGGCCTTCCGCGTCCGGGGTACCATCTCATGCCGCCCACTAGTGGTGTCTGCCCACGCCCGTAGATCGCGGGGTATCCGTATCGCCGCCCGCCGAAGCGGTGTCTGCCTGGCCAACTAGGCCCGGTATGAATGCAATCATGACATGCTTAATGTAAATACTCATAGTAATATGCTTATCATAAAATACTTATCTTATCATAATGCGTATATATGACTCATGATCCACTTTACTCTATCGGGGTGACGTAAGGTCGTGATCCCCCGATTACATTATGGAACTATCATGGACATTCTGCCTCACCTTGAAAGGACTAGTACATAAGGTGAGTGTAGGCAAGGAATAACATCATCATCATTCTAGTGTCATCATATCGTATAACTTATCTCATATAGACATTCATAAGTATAAGCTTTTAACTTCTTAGAATGTAAGAACTCGTGAAAGGAATAAGAATTCAAGTTAAAAGATTCATGCCATTAGAAATAAGGACTAGCCTCACATACCTTGGTCGTTTAGCTAAGATATCGCTCACTTGTTCTTCGTCGATATCACGTCGTTACCTTCATAAGAGAATTCGTATCAACATTAGTAACTGACTATAAGAACGTGTCGCTAATTCTAGGAGAAGTCGGACAACGCTTCCTTCGCTCATACTACTTTTCTCACGTTCTAAATCAACTCCTAATATTCATAATATTATTCGCAATATCATAATCGTCATTTACGTGCGTTTGGCAAAATCCACCATTTTCCTCCAATTTTCCCTTATTTCTACTTCTAGCTCATCCTTGCGGTTTCATGCATTTAATGCTTGTTTCATGATATAAACATCATTTATAACGTATTAGTACTCACAACACTTCAATATTCATAGTTCAATTCCACTATCATTCATTTATGTCACTATTCACTCAATAATGACCCATTTCTATGTTTTTCTACATTTCAAGTGTCTAAGCTTTCCAATACTTCAAACAACATGGAACAATCATGAAACTTACCTTGGATGATGGTTGAACAATCCTTAAGTTGAAATACTTCACTTAGCCAAAACCCTAGTTCCACCTTCTTGGGAATTTCTTGACTTAGAAGATCCTTTGATGTGTTCTTACACTTATTCTCATGAATTTGGTGTTGATAATCTTAGGTTTCCTTGGATTTTCTTGCTATTCTTAGAGTTGAAGTGTTGAAGAACACTCTAGAGTTTTCTTGAAGTGTTGGATGAAAAATGACGTGAAATGGGCTTAAGTTCCCTTTTAATAATTCAAAATCTGGTCTTTAATGAATTCTCGTCGGGATGAACAGTGGTCGTAAACCACCATATACGGACCGTATTTTGATTTACGGTCCATCCACTGTGGTCGTATTTAACCATTTCAAAGACAGAAAGTCTTGGCTGATGGACATGGTAGTTTACGACCTGGTTTACCGTCCGTAAACCAGTTTACGGGCCGTAAACTGGGTCGTATTTAACCATATTCAACATTTACAGAAAGTTGGGATTTTTGACAAGCTGGAGGACGATTGCACTATACGGTCCGTAAATCACTTTACAGGCCGTATAGCGCCATATACAACCACTGGACAGAAAATTTTCCGCGACTTTCTTATTTTCCAAAAATTCTTAATTCACCATTCCCGACTTAGTAAAACATCATTCACTCAACTTTTCATCATCCCACTCATCATACAAGTACGGAGAAATTTCCAAGGTGTAACAGTATTCACTCCGGTTGGTGATCCTGTAATAGCGAGGCAAGTATATAAGGACTGTGTAGTCATTATATGTGATCGCCAGACGACAGCGGATTTGATTGCATGAATAATAACATATGAGGGATACATAGCATGAATAATAACTTAATGGAAATATAGAGCATATTGTAGGATAAAAGAGTAACCTGTACATATGAGTGCCCCTTAGAGCGTATGAGATGCATGTTTAGCTTTCTTTGAAAAGAATTTCTTGTTCATATCATATTGCCGAGGAACGTCGGCCTGATCCATTTAACCATATACCTCGCGTCCGGGCATCCCGCGTCCGGGATGATATCATGTCATATAATACCAACTGATCAGGTGGCCATGCGCCTATAATGCCTCTCCCTTTTTCCCATATTCCCCATATAAATATACATATATCATATTCATATATCATATAAGCAGCATGCATGAGAGCCCAAGAAAAGCTATAACTATATCAGAGTGACGTAAGGTCGGTATCCTCCGATTATATTATGGAATAATCATCGCTCTATCTCACCTTGAAGGAACAATTATTTTAAGGTGAGACTATCAATGAAGAATAACATCAAGAGAAAACATAGAATAAGGTCATGAATCTCATAAGTCGTCAATTCATATACTTTGAAGTCTTTAGAGAATAGAGTCATTATCAAGGAATAAAATTAAGGATCAAGAAATAGCTCAATATTCTCATATTCATATTGAATCCACAACTTGAGACTTTCAAACATGAAACCATTCTCATCATAATCATCATAGACATATTCTCATCTTTGACATCATCGTTGTCATTACAAAAACGCGTCCGCCGTTGTAGTCATAAAAGCTTACAAAATCATAAACCTTTGTTTTGGAAAAATACGGACATTTAGGAAAACATTTACGGGTTATCAGGAAGGGAATCATACCTTGGAATCATAGACTTTTAACTTTTGATAACAAGGAAGATATGGAAACATTTATGAAATCATAACACAGGAATCATGCCTTTGAAAGAAATGGACGAGCCTTAACATACCTGTTCAGCCTCCAATTATCTACACTTATTCGTCCGAGCTCACAAGTCTACATTTAAGAGGATTCACACAATCGTTAGACTCATCGTAGTATATTTTGACTAAGCCCTCAAGTCAAACTATTTTATATCCTGCTGAAAATCGGCAGCATCTCCCCTATTTATATGCCTAGCACGAAATCTCAATTCAGCAACCAACAACAACAACAATACCAACATCAATAACATCATTTCCAACACCACTATGTACCATAAAACAACCCACACGCTATTTTTCAACTTTCACGACTAACCAACTTACTACACAACTATTTAACGACTTTATCTCCGTAAATAAGCCTTAAATAATACTAATAAGGAAAGATTCATACCTTTCACCTGCTAGAATTGCAATATCTTCAATTATCACCATGAATCCAAGCCAAGTTTCGCCGCAATACGATATTATAATCACAGCTATACGTTGTCCGAACTTAAATTCTGGGATTTCACTTAATTTGCGCTAAAATTCTATAGACGGAAGTTGGAAGATTATTCTAGAAAATTTGGGAAATTTTGAGAAGTGTTGGGCTGAAAAATGAGGGGTAAAACCCCTCTTATAAGATGCCAAATCTGGGTTGGGTCAATGTAGCAGCTACTGTAGCAGTTATTGTATCATGTTGGTTACTGTAACAGTACTGTAGCACGTGTTTCTGTTCTGTCATCCGAACTTGTAACGTCCATAATTCTCTACTCCGATGTTCTATCGACGAGCAGTTTGTTGCGTTGGAAACTAGACTCGACGAACTTCATTTTATGCTTTTGTTTCAGTTCAAAACAATTTAGATTCTAAGAGATATTTGACCCTCAAGTTGGACCAAAATTTTCCCACGAAACTTTACCCATCCTTTCTCCAAAGTCGTACTACTCAATTTCATTATAAAACCTTCTGGTATACCTTGTATACATCCTTCACTCATTAAATGTACTTGATAATGCTTTATTTTATTTCAAAGTGGTTTTACTTAACCATAACTCAACGTACTTATGTTTCAAATTTGGTAAGTGCTTCTTCGAAGATACGGGGTGTAACATGGCCCTACAACTATAGTGGCTTAGTGTATTTGGGGGTGACCGCCGTAGCAGTTATGTCACCACTGCAGCGGTTTCGAGGCAGTTTAGTAGTTAATGAGATGATAAAACCCTTAAGTGCCTCATTCATTTCCATTCGATTCTAAGCTTCTAGGAAGGCATTTCAAGAGGCTTTGGGGGTGATTCTTTATTGTGGTAAGTCCATCTATGTCACGATCCAATTTAGGATCGCGCAGGTACCTACCTTTCCTTCCTCGGTAGGTGAACCCTCAATCAAATAACACATCACCCATGTAAAGACAATTCATTTGATCCAGTAAATATATATATATATATATATATATATATATATATATATATATATATATATATATATATATATACACACATATATATATATACATAGATATATATATATATATATACACACACACATATATATATAGACATATATATATATATATATATATATATATATATATATATATATATATACACACATATATATATATATATATACACACACACATATTAACAGCGGAAATCAATTCTTTTGATAAACTCAAGATTGAAAAAGAATACAACAGTTAAATAAATACAAACTCTTTCCGACTTCCCACGACCTGGTCTAGACTAGTACAAGAGCGACAAAGTGATCTAGATTTATAACAAAACTCTAAGACCCAACCTGTTACACATCAGAAAATTTTCCGTTGATGTACAGTGAGAAGAATAACGAAGGGCACGAAATATACGATGTTTCAATAAGTATGAAATTGCATTTGATGATCCTAATTGAGATTTCAAAGACATTCGAGGTAAGAGAAGAAAGTGTTCCAAGAAAGGCTAGGTATACCTTATGTATCGGAAAAGATTTATGAGTAACAAGTTAATGATGACTTAATGATGTCTTGGAGAAGAGTTATAATGTCCCTTAGATTGTTAATGAGGTGTTAAAAAAGTGTTAAGAATGTTCCATAAGGATTGGAGATCAAACGAGTCGATGAGAACGAGTTTCGGAAAATCTGGCATTATACGGTCCAACATACTGGTCGTATAAAATATACTGGCCGTATGTTAGGCCGTATATTCTGCCCAGAATGGCAGCCCTCACTAGACCTAATCAACGGCCACACATACGGTCCATATCAATTCTACGAACCGTATGTTGGTCCGTAGAACTGAGTCGGGACAGGTTTTAAAATTAATATAAGGGACCCCAACCTCATTCAATTCATTTTATTTCTCACTCCACACTTTAAGAACCCTCTAGAAAACTCTCCACACTTCTTCCACGAGAATTCAAGGGAAATGCATGATCAACTTCATCAAACAAAGAGAATCAAGTGTAAGAAACTCATTAGGGTTCATCCAAGGCAAGAAATCTCATTGGAAGTGAACAAGGGTTTTAGCTCAAGTGAAGTATTTCCACTCGAAGCACATTCCCACACTATCTAAGGTAAGTTTTATGATCATTCCATATTGTTTAGGGTATTGAGGGGTTGAAAGACTTGGATTACGAAAGGAGATAGAAAATGGGTTACAAAGAGGAGAATAATGAGATTTCGAGTAGTAGCTTGGAATGAGTCATGACTCTTGATATGTTGTGATTATAATTATGTTATAAATGATATTAAGAACATGGGACAAACATTATATGTGAGTAAATGTAATAGTGTACTATGACCATGGTTATGGATGATGTGAAGTGAAATTGGAGAATATGGATAATGTAGGTGAATAAGGATTATTGCTTATGATGTTATGAATGTTATTATAGATGTTTGGAAGTTGATATGTGATATGAAGAAAGTCGTATAAACAAAGGAAATGCTGCCCAATTTTCTCTGTCTTTAGCCAAGTATGATAACCTATCGATTAGCTAATGTTAATATGAACTCTCTTGAAGGTAGAAACGTGAGCATTAGAGGAGAACGTTCAAGCAATAGAGTAGCTAAATGAAAAGGTATGTAAGGCAAATCCGTTCTTTCTAAGGCATGAATCCTATGGCATTAATCCCTCTATCTTTCCATGTCTTTCCTACATATCGAAAATTATGAGTCTATGTTCATGAAAGGCTTCATATAACATAAAGAAATGAGACACGTTACGAGCATGATAATGATGATGATGAGTTTAAGTCTAAAGAATTCTAAAGCAATGTATGATGCCCATGAGGTTAATGATCCTAAGTATGATCCATTGATGTTGTTCATTGTGTACACTCACCTTATAATGTTAGTTCCTTCAAGGTGAGATATGATGAATATGATCACTCCATAATTTCATTAGGGGTTCTCGACCATTTGTCACCCCGATATAGTTGTAGATTGACTTTAAGCTCTAATGCATATTCTATGACGAATGTATGATGATGATAAGTTATAATGAGTTCATGATGATAAGATTTTACCGTGCCTAGATGGCAGGGCATATGACTGCGAATGCGGGCTGCATATGATTATGCCGTGCCTAGAGGACCGGGCATGTCACCGCGAAGGCGGGTTGCATATGATTATACCGTGCCTAGAGGGTCGGGCATGACACCACTAGTGGGAAGCGTACAATGGTTACCCGGACGCGGGTTAACGACGATAGTATATGTGACGTGATTAAAATGCACACGCTCTTAAAAGTTAAGCAGGATATATATTCATCTCATGTCTTATGATTTCTCTATTATGTTCATTTTATTCTCTCTATTATGTTCATTTTATTCATGTCTTACATACTTAGTACAATGCTCCTACTGATGTCCTTTTCTTTGGATGCTGTGTTCATGCCCACTGGTGGACAGGGAGGTGATCCAGATCCATGGGAGCTATCAGCAGACTTTGAGAGCACTTCATTATTCCGGAGGTACTACTTGATTATTGTTTTGTGCGTATATATGTTTTGGGCACGACGGGGTACTGTCCCGTCCATATGTCTAGTACTCTAGTAGAGGCTCGTAGATACGTATGTGTGGGTAGTATGGTCTCACGATTTCCTCGTTATAAATATATATATGTATGTGTGTGTGTGTGTGTGTGTGTGTGTATGTGTGTGTGTGTGTGTGTATTATTTTGAAAGCCGAAAGGCTTATGTATATAAATGGAGATATGTTTCAAAGTGAAAATGGTTTTCCTATGATTATAAGCATGAGAATAATGAATGAACGCAGGAGGAGTATGATGAGTAATATAATGAGTGGTGCTCGGTGGTTAGCTCCGGGTACCCGTCATGGCCCCTAGTCGGGTCGTGACAAAAGCTGTATTAGAGCAGTTCAGTCTTAGGAAGTGTTTACGAGCCGTGTCTAGTATAGTCTTGTTTATGGTGTGCTCCGCGCCACAATAATAAACAGAAGGCTACAGGGCATTTGGAAAAAATGACCATTCTTCTTCTTGTGAGATCATGAGATAGAGCCGTGATATATGTTTTTCTCCTCCCTAATAGTGTGTTATGATTTCAGAGATGCCACAAAAGAGAAAAGCTACAGCCGGCCAGAAGGGCAATACTACGATAGAAAGGCGGGTAGAAAAGGAGCCGCTAACTATTGTAGAAGAGGGTGAATCATATAATGAGGCTCCATCTAATACCTCTCCCACTCCGCCTAATTTAGAAGAACAAGAGGGGGCTTCAGCTCCAGCTCCTATGCCTACAGTTCCTCCACCGGCTGCTTCGGGTCAACAGATGACCGAAGCTATTAATTTATTGACACAGTTAGTTGCCGCCCAGGCATAGCGGCAGAGTTCGGGTCCAAGTGATAGGCAATTAGTACTAGAGCCAGTGATTTTATGAGTTTAGATCCTCCGGCGTTTTTCGGGTCGAAGCCGGATAAAGACTCGCAAGGATTTATTGATGAAATGTTGAGAACATTGAAGATTATTCATGCTTCCGAAACTCAATTTGCGGAGTTGGCATCTAACAAACTCCGAGATGTGGCGGTACTTTGGTATAATAATTGGATATCTTCAAGAAAAGAGAATACACCTCCTCCAGTTTGGCAAGAATTCGTAGATGCCTTTATCCGCCGCTATTTTCCATCCGAGGTCTGTTGAGCTAGAGCGGATAGATTCTTAAATTTGAAGCAAGGAAATATGAGTGCCCGGGAGTATAGCCTGTTTATTCATTGGCTAGATATGCTCTGACTATAGTGGCCAATATAGGAGATAGAGTGCACAAATTTCTGAGTTGCCTAAGGCCACATTTATTTAAAGATTGTTTAACGGCTTCATTGCAAAAGGGGATGGATATTTCCTGTATTCAGGCCCATGCCCAGAATTTAGAAGAGCAACAACACCCGCAAAGGGGTGAGCATGATATTGATCGAGGGCAAAGTAAGAGGGCCAGATCTATGGGTGCCGGTAGCGACTATAGAGGGGGATTGAGGCAGTCATATTCTAGGCAGTCAGGCCAGTCGGTGACTAGTGCACCTCCACGATTTGCAGGTAGGATATTTGATCGTTCTATTCATTCAGGGCAGGGTCAGAGATCGAGAGCTTCAGGTTCCCAGTTTGGGGGTGATTATAGCCAGAGAAGACCACCAGTTCCATGATGTAGTCATTGCAGAAAGTTACATTCGGGGCCATGTCACCAAGGTTGTTATATCCTGCATTTTCGAACGTCGAATTATTTGTAAGATGAGGTGGGGCCCACACATCAATATTTTTTTTGGGACATGTGAAAAGTTATATGAATCGTATATGTAAAGTTAAACACAACCCGTGAAGGGCCCTGGGGCCAAATCAAAGTGGAAGCCCTCCAAACGAATATTTTTAAGAAAACGTTTTCTGATGACCTGACTTGGAGGGGCAAAAACGGCATTATAAGTTTAGAATTTGGGAAAATGCCCAGAGATAAACGTTGTAGATAATTGAAATAGCTTTCCAACGGTAGGTCGTGGGCTCCCAGGCGACGTCGGTACAAGGAGATATGGACATTTTAAGGCGGAACGGTCAAGCTGGGCAGTGAAATGGGCCCAACCCGATTCCAATCCGGGTCAGGCCCATTTCCTTATTATTTAAGGGAGTTTTCAGCCTCCTCCTCCACATTTCAGATCAGAAAAGATCCAGAAAATTCCATTAGAGAGAGAAAGAGAAAACTTCAAGGCTAAGAAGGTCATTTTGATCAAAATCCGAGCTCCGAATCCCGAAGCTCATGAAGAGAAAAACGTTGTACGTTGCGTGGCCTTCAATTTGAGATAAATATTGGTCTTGGGGGATGAAATTTTCGTGGTGGATCTTCTGATAAGGTATTTATAAAATTCCTTTTATGTTATTAAAGTGTTTATTTAGAGTTTTAACGAATTAGAACGGAGAAAACAACATTATAAACTCGTTTGTTGTTTTGTTGAAATTGATGGGTGAGGGGCTGTTTTAATTGAAATTGATGGACTGATTTGAATTAATATTTTTGGTTGTTTTAATCATGGATTATGTGAGGAGAGTGAAGGAACTTAATGGTTATTAAGTTGTTGTAGGAAAACATACAACTTTGTTATGGTTTATGTAAAAATGGAAATGAAAGTATCAAGAGGAAAATTATGATTATTGTGGATGAATTTGGAAGATGGAAATGTATAATGAACTTGTATGTTGAAGGTTAGGAAAAATTGGAAAAGTAGTGGCTTAATGGAAAGTTTGAATGTTCGCATACCTTATGAATATTGGGTGAAAATGGTATGGATGTTTCCGATGTATGTTGTAATGAATTTGGTGGGTGATGAATATCAAAATAACAAGTTTGGTTCGGAAATGTAAGTTTGAAACGAAAGATGTGTCGTTATGCCGAAACGATGGCTAGTGATGCCATAGTGTGTGTTTTAATGTCTGTTGTTGTTTTTGCTGTTGTTCTGGGTTGTTGTGTAGTGAATTGAGCCGAGCTAAGTCTCGGGGATGTCTTATATACAGAGGAAATGCTGCCGAAATTTCGGTAGGCAAACATGTGTTAAGTTGGATTATTGAAAAGTTTGAAACTAACAAATGGTAAACTTGACTATTTCTAGATTTTGGACGAGATTGGGATCGACGCCAAGCGAGCGTAAGGCGCTATCGAGGTATGTGAAGCATTTTCCTTTGTTCCTAGGCATGTTCTGGATGTGATAGGCTCGGCCGCGAGCCTTAAGTACGACTCCGTTCCCCGGAATTCGAGACGGAAAACCGCTCCAATTCCTTCAATTCAATTGAAGCTATTTTCTTACAAATTGCCTTTAAAGTGAATTTTTGTACAAAACTCCCCTAAACGGAGTCGGAACACTTCCAAACGATTATGGATGACCTCATAAGGTCTATTAGCGATAATTTACATATGTTGCCTCGAGTTGGTCCGAGGCGGGCCCGCAAGGCCCGATATCTTCTGTAATACTTTAAATACTTCCGTTTTATCCGATTTTCTCAGAAACCATCTGAACTATTATTTTGATTATGATACAACTATTTTTATGAAATTCTTATAAAATAACTTCTGAGAATCCGATTCTGATAATAATCTGTCGTGCCTTCCCAAGTAGGATATAGGCGCGTACTATGCATACTATCCGTATACTCTGATTTTGGCTCGCCGTTTGGCACCCTTCAGTCTGATTGAGTCTGTATGTATGTGGTTTCCCATGGATCTGTTCGTGGCTGTCTCAATGCATTCCTTCACTGCGTCCCGGGCCAGGTTCTGTTATCGTGCATATTTCTCTGCATTGTTCACCGCGTCCCTCGGCGTACGGGCCGGGATCTGTATGTCTGTATGATACTATGATCTGTGTATGGGGATGGCGGCCAGGATGGCATATGATCTGATCAGATTCTGTCTGTCCACCGCGTCCCGTACTAAGAGGGCCGGGTTCTGTTTATCGCGCCCCCAGACAGGGCCGGGATCTGTATGTCTGTATGCATGTGCCATCAGTATGTATATAAGCACATGCCTCTGTATGATTCTGTATGATTCTGCACTACTCTGCATGCATAATTCTGTCAGGTATACTTCTGTCTGTCCGTCTGAACTACGACTATGTCTGTATGTCCGTATGGATTCTGATTCTGTATGTCCGTATGGATTCCGATTCTGTATGTCCGTATGGATTCTGATTCTGTATGTCCGTATGGATTCCGATTCTGTATGTCCGTATGGATTCTGATTCTGTCTGTCTGGACCATGATTATGTCCGTCTGTCGGGACTATGACTCTGTCTGTCCGGCTTATGAGCCAGTCTAGTATATTTATGCACTTCCGGTCCAGATCATGATTATGTTTGATATATTTCTGCTTTACATACTCGGTACATTTTTGTACTGACCCCCGGTTCTTCGGGGGCTGCGTTACATGCCCGCAGGTACAGGCGTACTCGGTGACACGCCGCCAGTCTAGGGCACAGGTTCTGCTATCTTGAAGTGCTCCTTTTGATTCGGAGCATGTACTTTGGTATATATATCTTTTGTTTTCCGTATGTTCTGTATGTATGGAAGTTCTGGGTACGGCGGGGCCCTGTCCCGTCATATGATTCTGTATGTCTGTAGAAGTCTGTAGATAGATGTGTGGGTTACGGGTTTCGTCTGTATGTTAGCCTTATCGGCTTATCTGTAAATGTCTGCATGTTCAAGTATATATATATGTTTGCGCGCGTGCCGTATCTGTATCGACCTACTTCTGTAATATCCGTTTGGAAAAAAAAATCTGTACGATACGAAATTCGGTCAGGTAGGTATGTACGGGTACCCAGCTAGGGTGCCAGTCGCGGCCCACGGGGTTGGGTCGTGACAAAGGTTTAGATGCTTGTTATGTTTGTGGACAGATTTGGCACATGATGCGTGACTATGCGTTGAGGTACGGTAGAGGTGGGGTTCGACCCACAGGATCAACGGCTGGATCTTCTTCAGTGCGCCCGGTAGGGCAGACTCCCCAGATTCCAGCAGGCAAAGGTAGAGGCAGAGAGGGAGCGTCTAGTTCAGGTGGTATCCAGCCCCGTATCTATGCCTTAGCGGGACGATAGGATCTTGATTCCTCCCCGGATGTAGTTACAAGTATATTATCCATATTTTCTCATGCCGTATGTGCATTGATAGATCCGAGTTCTATGCTATCTTATATCACTCCATATATTGCTGATTGTGTTGGGGTGAAACCCGAGCCCATTAAACCTTTCGAGGTATCTACTCCGGTTGGTGATCCCGTGATAACTAGATAAGTGTACAAAACTTGTGTAATTGTGATATGTGATCGCCAAACTAAAGTTGATTTAGTTGAGCTGGAAATGCTAGATTTCGATGTGATTATGGGTATGAATTGGTTGGCCTCATTGATTGTCGGATGAAAGTAGTTCGATTTCAATTTCTAGGAGAACCTGTGCTTGAATGGAAAGGTAATACAACATCTCCAAGGGGTAGGTTTATTTCCTACCTTAAGGCCAGAAAAATGATATCTAAAGGCTATATTTATCACTTAGTTCGAGTTCATGACACCGAAGCAAAGTCGCCAACTTTCCAATCTGTCCCGGTAGTGAATGAGTTTCCGAATATATTTCTAGATGAACTTCCAGGTCTTCCTCCGAAAAGAGAGATTGGTTTCGCTATTGATGTGTTGCCGGACACCAAGCCTATTTCTATTCCTCCTTACCGAATGGCTCCCGCCGAGTTGAAAGAGCTAAAGGCACAACTGAAGGATTTGTTTTAGAAGGGGTTTATTAGGCCTAGTTAATCAGCGTGGGGAGCACCTGTCCTATTTGTGAGAAAGAAAGATGGTTCCCTATGGATGTGTATTGATTATAGGCAGCTGAATAAAGTAAAAATAAAGAACATATATCCGCTACCAAGAATCGATGATTTGTTTGACCAATTACAGGGTGCCATGTGGTTTTCCAAAATAGACCTGAGGTCAGGTTATCATCAAGAGAGAGTTAGAGAAGAAAATATTCCCGAAACAGCCTTCAGAACAAGATATGGCCACTATGAATTTCGGGTAATGTCATTTGGGTTGAGAAATGCTCTGGCAGTATTTATGAATTTGATGAATAGTGTATTCAGGCCACTCTTAGATTTTTTCATGATCGTGTCTGTTGATGATATTCTGGTATACTCTCGCACAGAATCAGAACATGCTGACCATTTACGTATTGTTCTTGGAATTCTTCGAACTCGAGAATTGTATGCAAAATTTTCAAAGTACGAGTTTTGGCTGAATTCTGTGACATTTTCGGGTCATGTTATTTCAGATGATGGCATCCGAGTGGATACTCAGAAAGTTGAAGCTGTGAAGACTTGGCCGAGGCCTACAACGCCTACAGAAGTCCGTAGTTTTCGGGGATTGGTAGGCTACTATAGGAGATTCGTGGAAGGGTTTTCATCTATTTCAGCCCCATTGACGAAGCTAACCCAGAATTTAGCTAAGTTTCAGTGTAATGATGCTTGTGAGCGCAGTTTTCTGGAATTGAAAGATAGGTTAACCTCAGCTCCAGTCTTGACACTCCTAGAAGAGCTAGATGGTTATGTTGTGTATTGTGATGCTTCTGGCGTTGGGTTAGGATGTGTATTAATGCAGCACGGTAAAGTCATTGCTTATGCTTCAAGACAGTTATAGAAATATGAGAAGAACTGCCCAACTCATGATCTCGAATTGACTGCGGTTATTCATGCACTAAAGATGTGGAGACAATACTTGTATGGTGTTCACATTTATATTTACACAGATCACAAGAGTCTTCAATATATTTTCAATCAGAAGGATTTGAATCTACGCAGAGACGGTGGTTAGAGCTACTGAAAGATTATAATGTGAGTATTTTATACCACCCCGGGAAGGCAAATGTAGTAGTTGTTGTACGTAGCCGCAGATCAATAGGTAGCCTATGTGAGGCTTCTCCGGAGAAGAAGGAATTAATTCATGAGCTCCAGCAGCTAGCTAGCCTTGGAGTGCGTCTAATTGACTCAGGCAGTGCAGGAATTGATATTAATAATCCAACTGTTTCATCCTTGGAAATAGAGGTGAAAGAGCGTCAATATAAAGATCCTCAGTTGAGCCACTATAGGGACACATCTCATGAGAAAGAGAAGTCTCCATTTGAATCTTCTATAGATGGAGTTCTTAGATACCGAGGCAGGCTATGTGTTCCAAATGTTGCAGAATTACATCGTCGAATTCTAGAAGAAGCTCATTATTCTCGGTATTCTATTCACCCAGGTGCAACAAAGATGTATCATGATCTGAAGTTAATGTATTGGTGGGATGGAATGAAGAAAGACATAGTAGAATTTGTAGCTCAATGTCCAAACTGTCAGCAAGTGAAAATAGAGCATGAAAAGCTAGGAGGATTATTGCAAGCAATGGAGATTCCAACTTGGAAATGGGAAGCGATCAACATGGATTTTATTATGGGGTTACCTTGTTCCCAAAGCAAATATGATTCCATATAGGTGATCGTGGACAGACTTACGAAAGCAGCTCATTTTCTTCCAGTTAGAACTACTCATTTAGCAGAAGATTATGCAAGGTTATATCTTAAGGAGATAGTGCGACTTCATGCTGTCCCGATGTCCATTATTACTGACAGAGGAGCACAATTTACAGCTAAGTTCTGGAAATCTTTCCAAGAAGGTTTGGGTACTCAAATAAAGCTTAGCACAGCATTTCATCCGCAAACTGAGGGACAAGCTGAACGTACCATTCAGACCTTGGAAGATATGCTACGAGCATGTGTACTGGATTTCGGTGGTAGTTAGGATGACCACTTACCCCTTATTGAGTTTGCATACAAAAATAGCTACCATTCCAGTATCCAAATGGCTCCTTATGAAGCTCTATATGGAAGGAAGTGTAGATCCCCAATTGGGTGGTTTGAAGTAGGAGAGGTACAGCTAGTAGGCCCTGAGTTGATTCAACAAGCAGTGGAAAAGGTCAGGGTTATCCGAGATCGATTGGTGATAGCCTAAAGTCGCCAGAAATCTTATGCGGACAACCGACGGCGAAACTTGGAATTTCAAGTTGATGATTGGGTATTCTTAAAGGTGTCGCCAATAAAAGGAGTGATGAGGTTTGGTAAGAAAGGGAAGTTGAGTCCTCGATATATAGGACCTTATAACATTGTCCGCAAGGTGGGCCAAGTAGCTTATGAATTGGACTTACCCTCGGAACTTGAGTCAATCCATCCGGTTTTCCATGTCTCAATGCTCCGTAAGTGTGTTGGAGATCCTACTAGGATCGTCCCAGTAGATGATGTTCAAGTGACAGAAAAATTGGCTTATGAAGGAGTACCCGTTGCCATACTAGATAGGCAAGTACGGAGACTTAGAAATAAAGAAGTAGCCTCAGTTAAGGTCTTATAGACAAATAACAACCGAGAAGAAATGACTTGGAAAGTGGAAGAAAATATGAAGTCCAAGTACCCGCGCCTATTTCAACCCTCGGAAGAGATCCAAGATGAAATATCAAGATTATGAGGTATGTATGTTCTCTTTTTATGCATATGGGTCGTGTGTGGCCAAACATTATTGCTATGATGTTGTGGCCCTGTGAGGCATTGTTATTATGGGCTATTGTGACAGAATGGTAGTGCCATATTACAGGGGAAACTCTGCGAAATTTTCGTAGAATTCCCAAGAACTCAACATTCGAGGATGAATGTTCTAAAAGGGGGGAAGAATGTTACACCTCAAAAAAAAAATTCATTGATGCACAGTGAGTAGACTAACGAAGGGTACGAAGTATACGATTTATCAATAAGTATGAAATAGCATTTGATGATCCTAATTGTGATTTCAAAGACATTCGAGGTAAGAGAGAATGTTTTCCAAGAAAGGCAAGGTATACACAAGTGTTAAGAATGTTCCATAAGGATTGGAGATCAAACGAGTCGACGAGAACGAGTTTCGGAAAATCTAGGCATTATACGGTTCAACATACTGGCCGTATAAAATATACTAGCCGTATGTTAGGCCGTATATTCTGCCCAGATGGCAGCCCTCACTGGACCCAATCTACGGCCACACATACAGTCCATATAAATTATACGAACCATATTTTGGTCTGTAGAACTGAGTCGGGACAGGTTTTAAAATTAATATAAGGGACCCCAACTGTCACGACCCAACCCCGTGGGCCGCGACCAGTGCCCTAGCTGGGCACCTATACGTACCCGATACCCAAATTAGCATATTATTAGAATAATAATATAATAATACTAGTGGATGCTATAGAATTTATCAGAAAAAGCAGACTTGGCACACATAGGCCGATAAGGCCATCATAGAACAAAGTATCCCAAACATATGTACAGAACCCACACAGATGTATCCACAGACCTCTACAGAACATATCATAATCATAAGACGGGACAGGGCCCCGTCATACCCTGAACAAAGTACATATCCAGATAGCAGTGACAAACTGTACCAAAAGATGGGCTCTGTAGAAGAGAGCGCCCCAAAATAGCAGAAATGGGATCCTAAACGTGCGGATCAGCAAACCTGTCGTCTGTACCTGCGCGGCATGAAAACGCAGGCCCCCGAAGAAAGGGGGTCAGTACGAAATATGTACTGAATATGTAAAGCGGAATCACAGAAGTCAAATCATAATGGTTACAGAAAATGAGTACAGAATCCAGAGTGTCAAATGCATATTTCCAAAACAGACAGAATGCGTACAGAAACATATGTCATATCATATCATATCCGGTCCCTGCCACGGGACTCGGCAGACAGAATGTGGCCACCCTCCCGATCTGGTGCCACTATACAGAGGAATCAGAAAAAGGGGCGTGGCCCCGTATCATATAATGTCATATCAAAATGGCCATAACAGATCAGATCAGAGTAGGCGGACATGACACATCATACTCCACAAACCCATGTACGCGTATACCTGCCCCCTCACATCGGGACGCGGCGAACAATGCAGAGAATTACGCTTGACAACATATCCTGGCCCGGGCTCAGTGTGGGAAACATTGGGACATCCACGAATGGAGTAGTGAGAGACTAATGCAATTTAAAAATATCATAAGTGTTTTCAAAGACTCGATGAAGCGTATCAAAGACAAACAAATCCAATGGGGTCGGACGGAATCATATTAAATGTATTTCGGATATCATAATAAATTACAGAAGTATAACTTTCCCGAAGTCATTCCGAGTGTCAAAATAATTTATAATATTTAACAGAATATTTAAAATAATATTCGTTAAGCGATTAGTAGGGTAATTAAAACATTTCTTTCAAAAATCGCTTAAAAAGGAAGCTTTAGCATATTAGGGGCAAAACCGTAAATAGCGGGCCCGCCTTGGGACAAACAAGACGGCGGGCTCAAATTGTGACCTCTAAGCATATAGTATCACCTAAAAAGGTTATACAGACATTCTATGACTTTCTGAATCATTTAGAGCAAAATTGCATAATTTCAGAAAAAGCGCATCAAAATGGTTCAATTCTACTGAAGGAAAAACTGAAATTTTGTCTTGCGGATTCCGAGGGCCAAGAGGTCCTTCGAGGCCCGGATCCGACCCTAATACACTAAGGGCATGCCAAGGGAAGAATTGGGTTTGCTTTACATACCTTTCGCGCTCCTTAAGCCTTTCCAAACTCACTTCCCGTTTCGTCGAAAAACTGCAATTGGTCAAGTTTACCAATTGTGAATTATTAATGCCATTATTACAACTTTAATCATATTTGGCTACCGAAATTTCGGCAGCACTTCCCCTATACATATGGCACCCCGAGAATTCAACTCGGCTAGAAATCATCAACAACAACCCAAACGACAACATCAATATCAACAATGAACATTAAAAACACAAATATCCTTCAACTTGTCATTTTTCTCATAAGTTGACATAATCTTCAATTCAACCCAAACTTTCGAACTAACATCATGAATTCACATCCATTATCACTCAAGATCATCACAATATAGATTTAGAGACATTTCATTCCATTTTCCTTAAGGTATACACTCGATATACATAATATACAACTTTCCGCCAAAGTCTTAACTTATGCAAAACATCAAATCTTTGGCATACAATTTCATAACAAGTTTCCAACTTCCAAATTCATCAATGATCATCACTATTAGCAACCAAACAACTTCATTTCCTTAATGTCGGAAAATCATACTAAAACGACATAAGTTTCTACATTCCAATTCAATACAAACTTATATCATTCTAACTTCATTTACATATCAAGCATCACAATAACACAACTAACGCATTAAACAAATTTAATCCATTCCATTCCCTACACTTCATACCACACGGCCATATGCTTGTTTTTCCATATCAACTAATTTCATCCAACTTTCAATTCCCATATGCATTTCATCACAATCACAACTAGAATATAACATGAATTCAACACATTTTGGCTATACAACATAGACACCCTCACGGCTACACACCTACAACACACACCCACTTTGCAAACTTCCATTTCTTCATACAATCAACACATTTCTACATACTACAACACAAACAAAACTCAACAACACAATAAAAAGGTAGAAATTCTTACCTTTTCTTCAAGTCTTCTTCACTTGGAGGTATGATTACTTTGGTGATTCTAATGTTCCCCACTCCAATCCAACTACACCAAGTTACAAAGGAACCTTGACTTAGTAGGGAATCAACAAGAAATAAATTTTTGGAGCAATATATTTGGTACCTAATTTTCTAGGCCAAACCCGAAGAGCCTCCTTGCTCTTTCTCTTGTTCTTGATTTTTTTGATCTAGTTTCTAAAGTCTTGAACCTTCTAATCATATATTAAGAAGACTTGGTCACATGACCAAGCACATGACCAACTAATAAAATGGGCTTGGATCAAAGTCTTATGTTAATTAATTCACATGGAAATTTAATACAAATTTTGGGCTTGGGCCACACCATGGCCGGCCACTCCAATGCATTGGGCCATAAATTCCATTCCATTATTTTTGGCCCAATGACTTATGGTCCATGATTTGTAATTCCCGAAACAAATTTCCAAAATTCCAAAATTGCCCTTAGCCTTGTCCCACACTTTCATGACTATATTCTTTCATGCATAACTCCTATGTTCAACAAAATATCAAATTGATCTTATACCTCAAGAATCCAATATAATTCAAGTCTTTCCAAACGTGTGAAAACACGGGTCATAACATCCTCCCCCCCTTTAGAACATTCGTCCTCGAATGTAAAATTAATCTTATAGGGATGGAAAATACTTTGGGGGAGTTCATGCTTACAAACAACACATAGGACATACGATTGACATTGAAATAAAATTAAGCAGGATTTAAGGTTACCTGTGGGCATAGGGAACAATTGAGGATATTTCTTCTTCATTTCCTCTTCTGCCTCCTATGTCATTTCCTCCCTATTCTCGTTCCGCCACAGTACCTTAACAGAGGCTACATCTTTATTCCGGAGCCTCCTTACCTGACGATCCAAAATAGATACGGGCTGCTCCTCGTACGATAGTTGCTCGGTCACCTGAATATCATCAGCAGGGAATACTCTGGAAGGGTCTCCAATGCATTTACGAAGCATAGAGATGTGAAATACCGGATGTACCGCTTCCAAATCGGATGGCAAATCTAACTCATAGGCGACATTTCCAACTTTCCGAACAATCTGATAAGGCCCAATATAACGCGGACTAATCTTACCCTTTCTGCCGAACCGCATTACGCCTTTCATAGGCGATACCTTCAGGAATACCCAATCGCCTACCTGAAACTCCAACGGTCGACGCCGTTTATCCGCGTATGACTTCTGTCGACTCTGGGCTGCCAACAGTCGCTCTCGAATAAGCTTCACCTCGTCCACGGCCTGCTGGACCATATCTGGGCCAATCAACTCTGTCTCGCCAATATCAAACCAGCCAATCGGCGATCTGCATTTCCTGCCATATAGAGCCTCGTACGGAGCCATCTGGATGCTGGAATGGTAACTGTTATTATATGCAAACTCAATCAATGGTAAGTGATCATCCCAGCTGCCTCTGAAATCAATAACGCAGGCCCGCAACATATCCCCCAGCGTCTGTATAGTGCGCTCGGCCTGTCCGTCGCTCTTAGGATGAAAGGCTGTGCTCAGACTCACCTGAGTCCCTAGACCCTCCTGAAAAGACCTCCAGAAATGCGCCGTAAACTGGGCGCCTCTGTCAGAAATAATAGATAGAGGAACTCCGTGAAGCTTCACAATCTCCTTAATATAGAGCCTGGCATAATCCTCGGCGGAATAGGTAGTCCTGACGGGAAGAAAATGGGCTGATTTTGTCAGCCTATCAACGACGACCCAGATGGAACCATACTTCCGTGGAGTGCGAGGCAATCCTGTAATGAAGTCCATATTAATAACCTCCCACTTCCAAGTCGGGATTTCCATCTCCTGCAACAGTCCACCCGGCTTCTGATGCTCAACCTTGACCTGCTGACAATTAGGGCACTGGGCGACGAACTCTGCAACATCCCGCTTCATACCGTCCCACCAGTATAAGCATCGGAGATCATGGTACATCTTCGTAGACCCAGGATGGACCGAGTAGCGAGCATAATGTGCCTCGCTCATAACCTGCTGCCGAAGGCCTGCAATATCCGGTACACACAACCTGCCTTTGTATAACATAGTGCCGTCCGGTGAAAACTCGAACGGAGTCCTCTCCTTATCATAGGCTGTGTCCCTGTACCGAGCTAAGACAGGATCCTCGAACTGATGCCGCTTAATATCGTCCCTGAGGGATGACTCAGAAACCCCTCGAACAGAAATCCGTGTATCTCCAGAATCGGCCAGACGAACCCCGAGACTAGCCAACTGCTGAATATCACGAGCTATATCTCTCCTGTCTAGCTGTAAATCGGCTAAACTGCCCATAGACTTCCGACTGAGCGCATCGGCAACAACATTAGCCTTACCCGGATGATACAGAATATCCACGTCATAATCTTTCAGAAGCTCCAGCCACCTCCTCTGTCGCAAATTAAGCTCTCTCTGCCTGAAAATATACTGGAGACTCTTATGATCAGTATAGATATCCACATGAACGCCATATAAATAGTGTCTCCATATCTTCAGAGCATGAATTACCGCTGCGAGCTCCAGATCGTGGGTAGGATAATTCTTCTCATGCTTTTTGAGCTGCCGGGAAGCATACGCTATAACTCTACCGTGCTGCATCAATACACAGCCTAACCCCATGCCAGAAGCGTCACAATAAATAACATACCCGTCCGGTCCCTCTGGAAGAGTCAGAACTGGGGCTGTAGTCAGCTTCTCCTTCAGTAACTGGAAGCTCCGTTCACAAGCGTCAGACCACTGGAACTTAGCTCCCTTCTGAGTCAGCCTTGTCAAAGGCGCTGAAATCGAAGCAAACTTCTCCACAAATCTCCTGTAATAACCTGCTAACCCCAGGAAACTGCGTACCTCTGTGGGCGTCGTAGGTCTGGGCCAATTCTTCACGGCCTCAATCTTCTGTGTGTCCACCCGGACACCATCAGCTGCAATAATATGCCCCAAGAAGGCCACTGAATACAGCCAGAATTCGCACTTAGAAAATTTTGCATATAACTTCTGATGCCGGAGTACCCCTAATACCGATCTCAGATGATCTGCGTGCTCCGCCTCAGACCGAGAATAAACCAGGATATCATCAATGAATACAATTACAAACATATCCAAGAATGGCCTGAATACCCGGTTCATCAAATCCATGAATACTGCGGGAGCATTTGTCAGCCCAAAAGACATAACCCTGAACTCGTAGTGCCCATATCGGGTCCGGAAAGCTGTCTTAGGGATATCGGCCTCTCGTACTCGCACCTGGTGGTAACCGGACCGAAGATCTATCTTCGAAAAACACTTAGCGCCCTGCAGCTGATCAAACAAATCATCAATCCTGGGGAGGGGGTATTTATTCTTTATAGTTACCTTATTCAGCTGCCGATAATCAATACACATACGCAGCGACCCGTCTTTCTTACGCACAAATAATACCGGGGCTCCCCAAGGCGAAGTACTGGGTCTGATGAAGCCCTTATCCAACAAATCTTTCAGCTGTTCCTTCAACTCCTTTAACTCTGCAGGCGCCATTCTATACGGAGGAATAGAGATAGGCTGAGTGTCTGGGAGTAAGTCAATAGAGAAGTCTATCTCCCGCTCTGGAGGAAGACCTAGAAGCTCGTCGGGAAAAACATCTGGAAACTCATTAATCACGGGGACTGACTGAAGTGTCGGCGTCTCGGCGTCCAAGTCTTGCACCCGAACCAGATGATAGATATAACCCTTTCTGATCATTTTCTTTGCCTTAAGGTATGAAATAAACTTACCTTTCGGCGATGCTGTATTACCAGCCTAATTTATAACTGGCTCCCCGGGAAACTGGAAGCGAACTACCTTATTCTGGCAGTCAACACTAGCGTAACAGGAAGCTAGCCAATCCATACCCATAATAACATCAAATTCAGTCATATCTAACTCTACCAGATCTGCCTTAGTGTCACGGTCACAAACGATCACAGAACAGTCTTTATAAACCTGTTTCGCTACAACAAAATCCCCTATCGGTGTGGCTACCTCAAATGGCTCTATAGGTTCAGACATAATACCAATTTTACCGGCAACAAGGGGTGAAATATATGATAAAGTCGAACCTGGATCAATTAGTGCATACACAGATCGAGAGAAGACCAATAAAGTACCTGTGACGACATTAGGAGATGCTTCCTGATCCTGGCGGCTGGCCAAAGCATAAATGCGGTTCGAAGGACCGCTAATACCAGAAGCTCCACCACGGCCTCTGCCACGACCCGCTGGTGCCGAAATACCCTGCCCCGTAGGGCGCATAGCCACTGACGAAGATGAAGACCCAGCGGCTGATCCGGTAGGCTGCGCTGCACCACCCGAACTACCCTTATACGGGCAATCTCTCATAGAATGGCCCTGACGGCCACAAGAAAAGCATGCACCGGTGGCTCTGTAGCACTCTCCCGTATGGTATCTGCCGCAAAAAGAACACTGAACCCTGGGTGGCCTCATCTGACCAGAACCCCTATCTGTCCATGAACCTGAAACCCTGGAGCTCTGGCCCACTCCTGAATACCCTGGGCTCTCGAACCTGCGACTTGTAGGCTGGGGAGGCGCGCTCTGCGCCGGCTGAGATGAGAATCTGCTAGGCTGCTGCGGTTGTTGGGGCTGTCTGCCCCGAAAATCTCCAGATGACCTGGCCCTCTTGGGCTGTCTCCGATCCTGTCCCCTGTCAGGCTGGTGTTCTCCTCTGCCCCGATCCTCCATGCCCTGGGCATGGGCCTGGATACGGGCAATGTCCATACCGGGCTGAGCAGCCAATACTAAGCAGCTATCAACAAAATATCGATCCAGCCCCATAATATATCTGTGCATCCGGTCCGCCATAGTAGCCACCACAGTAGGTGCATATCGGGCCAAGGAATCAAACTCCAAACTGTAGTCCCGGATACTGCGGCCCTTCTGCCTCAATAATAAGAATCTATCAGATCTGGCTCGTCGCAACTCTGGGGGCAGAAAATGTCTAAGAAATGCCTGAGAAAAATCGCCCCAAACTGCTGGAGGAGCGCCGTCCCCCCTGGATAGCCCCCATGACTCGTACCAGTTTGCCGCCACATCATATAACAGGTACGAAGCTAATGCGACTGACTCTGTCTCGGAAGCATTAATCAAATTTAGAGTGCGTCGCATCTTCCTGATAAACTCCTCAGGATCCTCCTCGTGCTTTGTCCCGAAGAACTCTGGAGGGTTACAAGTCAAAAACTCACGGGCTCTCGAACTATCACGCCTGACTGCCCGGTCACCTCCCAGTCCATGCCCCTGAACCTGCCCTGCCACAAGTCTCGTCAGCAACTGGACTGCCTCCCTCATAGACTGATCCTCAGTGCCTGGCCGTGGAGCTGGAGACTCAGGTACAGGAACTGCGGGAGCTGGCGGTGGAGCCGCCCTCCGATCTGCGGCTGCGGCCGCCCCAATCTCCTCCACGAGTGGCGGTGTAGACGAACCCTCTGTCTGGGGCAAAGCCCCCGGAGCAATATGTGCCTGGGCCCTGGTAATCCTCTGGACCCGGCTAGTCTCTCCCAAGGCTGCTGACTTGGCCTTTTGGGCCGCTGTTGCCTTTTTTGGAGGCATATCTGCAAACATAGCCACTCGTTAGGGAGGGGTCATCCTGATAACACAGCTCTATCGCACGATCTAAGACAGAAAGAAGGGTAGTATCCTAAATGCCCTGTAGCCTCCTGTTTATAGGCGTGGTGCACAACACACCGATAAACAAGACTCTACTAGACACGGTCTGTGGACATTCCGAGGACGAACTGCTCTGATACCACTTTTGTCACGACCCAACCCCGTGGGCCGCGTCCAGTGCCCTAGCTGGGCACCTATACGTACCCGATACCCAAATTAGCATATTATCAGAGTAATAATATAATAATACTAGTGGATGCTACAGAATTTATCAGAAAAAGCAGACTTGGCACACATAGGCCGATAAGGCCATCATAGAACAAAGTATCCCAAACATATGTACAGAACCCACACAGATTTATCCACAGACCTCTACAGAACATATCATAATCATAAGACGGGACAGGGCCCCGTCATACCCTGAACAAAGTACATATCCAGATAGCAGTGACAAACTGTACCAAAAGATGGGCTCTGTAGAAGAGAGCGCCCCAAAATAGCAGAAATGGGATCCTAAACGTGCGGATCAGCAAACCTGTCGTCTGTACCTGCGCGGCATGAAAACGCAGCCCCCCGAAGAAAGGGGGTCAGTACGAAATATGTACTGAATATGTAAAGCGGAATCACAGAAGTCAAATCATAATGGTTACAGAAAATGAGTACAGAATCCAGAGTGTCAAATGCATATTTCCAAAACAGACAGAATGCGTACAGAAACATATGTCATATCATATCATATCCGGTCCCTGCCACGGGACTCGGCAGACAGAATGTGGCCACCCTCCCGATCTGGTGCCACTATACAGAGGAATCAGAAAAAGGGGCGTGGCCCCGTATCATATAATGTCATATCAAAATGTCCATAACAGATCAGATCAGAGTAGGCGGACATGGCACATCATACTCCACAAACCCATGTACGCGTATACCTGCCCCCTCACATCGGGACGCGGCGAACAATGCAGAGAATTACGCTTGACAACATATCCTGGCCCGGGCTAAGTGTGGGAAACATTGGGACATCCACGAATGGAGTAGTGAGAGACTAATGCAATTTAAAAATATCATAAGTGTTTTCAAAGACTCGATGAAGCGTATCAAAGACAAACAAATCCAATGGGGTTGGACGGAATCATATTAAATGTATTTCGGATATCATAATAAATTACAGAAGTATAACTTTCCCGAAGTCATTCCGAGTGTCAAAATAATTTATAATATTTAACAGAATATTTAAAATAATATTCGTTAAGCGATTAGTAGGGTAATTAAAACATTTCTTTCAAAAATCGCTTAAAAAGGAAGCTTTAGCATATTAGGGGCAAAACCGTAAATAGCGGGCCCGCCTTGGGACAAACAAGACGGCGGGCTCAAATTGTGCCCTCTAAGCATATAGTATCACCTAAAAAGGTTATACAGACATTCTATGACTTTCTGAATCATTTAGAGCAAAATTGCATAATTTCAGAAAAAGCGTATCAAAATGGTTCAATTCTACTGAAGGAAAAATTGAAATTTTGTCTTGCGGATTCCGAGGGCCAAGAGGTCCTTCGAGGCCCGGATCCGACCCTAATACACTAAGGGCATGCCAAGGGAAGAATTGGGTTTGCTTTACATACCTTTCGCGCTCCTTAAGCCTTTCCAAACTCACTTCCCGTTTCGTCGAAAAACTGCAATTGGTCAAGTTTACCAATTGTGAATTATTAATGCCATTATTACAACTTTAATCATATTTGGCTACCGAAATTTCGGCAGCACTTCCCCTATACATATGGCACCCCGAGAATTCAACTCGGCTAGAAATCATCAACAACAACCCAAACGACAACATCAATATCAACAATGAACATTAAAAACACAAATATCCTTCAACTTGTCATTTTTCTCATAAGTTGACATAATCTTCAATTCAACCCAAACTTTCGAACTAACATCATGAATTCACATCCATTATCACTCAAGATCATCACAATATAGATTTAGAGACATTTCATTCCATTTTCCTTAAGGTATACACTCGATATACATAATATACAACTTTCCGCCAAAGTCTTAACTTATGCAAAACATCAAATCTTTGGCATACAATTTCATAACAAGTTTCCAACTTCCAAATTCATCAATGATCATCACTATTAGCAACCAAACAACTTCATTTCCTTAATGTCGGAAAATCATACTAAAACGACATAAGTTTCTACATTCCAATTCAATACAAACTTATATCATTCTAACTTCATTTACATATCAAGCATCACAATAACACAACTAACGCATTAAACAAATTTAATCCATTCCATTCCCTACACTTCATACCACACGGCCATATGCTTGTTTTTCCATATCAACTAATTTCATCCAACTTTCAATTCCCATATGCATTTCATCACAATCACAACTAGAATATAACATGAATTCAACACATTTTGGCTATACAACATAGACACCCTCACGGCTACACACCTACAACACACACCCACTTTGCAAACTTCCATTTCTTCATACAATCAACACATTTCTACATACTACAACACAAACAAAACTCAACAACACAATAAAAAGGTAGAAATTCTTACCTTTTCTTCAAGTCTTCTTCACTTGGAGGTATGATTACTTTGGTGATTCTAATGCTCCCCACTCCAATCCAACTACACCAAGTTACAAAGGAACCTTGACTTAGTAGGGAATCAACAAGAAATAAATTTTTGGAGCAATATTTTTGGTACCTAATTATCTAGGCCAAACCCGAGAGCCTCCTTGCTCTTTCTCTTGTTCTTGATTTTTTTGATCTAGTTTCTAAAGTCTTGAACCTTCTAATCATATATTAAGAAGACTTGGTCACATGACCAAGCACATGACCAAGCACATGACCAACTAATAAAATGGGCTTGGATCAAAGTCTTATGTTGATTAATTCACATAGAAATTTAATACAAATTTTGGGCTTGGGCCACACCATGGCTGGCCACTCCAATGCATTGGGCCATAAATTCCATTCCATTATTTTTGGCCCAATGACTTATGGTCCATGATTTGTAATTCCCGAAACAAATTTCCAAAATTCCAAAATTGCCCTTAGCCTTGTCCCCCACTTTCATGACTATATTCTTTCATGCATAACTTCTATGTTCAACAAAATATCAAATTGATCTTATACCTCAAGAATCCAATATAATTCAAGTCTTTCCAAACGTGTGAAAACACGGGTCATAACACCAACATCATTCAATTCATTTAATTTCTCACTCCACAATTTAAGAACCCTCTAGAAAATTCTCCACACTTCTTCCACGAGAATTCAAGGGAAATGCATGATCAACTTCATCAAACAAAGAGAATCAAGTGTAAGAAACTCATTAGGGTTCATCCAAGGCAAGAAATCTCATTGGAAGTGAACAAGGGTTTTAGCTCAAGTGAAGTATTTCCACTCGAAGCTCATTCCCACACTATCTAAGGTAAGTTTTATGATCATTCCATATTGTTTAGGGTATTGAGGGGTTGAAAGACTTGGATTACGAAAGGAGATAGAAAATGGGTTACAAAGAGGAGAATAATGAGATTTCGAGTAGTAGCTTGGAATGAGTCATGACTCTTGATATGTTGTGATTATAATTATGTTATAAATGATATTAAGAACATGGGACAAACATTATATGTGAGTAAATGTAATAGTGTACTATGACCATGGTTATGGATGATGTGAAGTGAAATTGGAGAATATGGATAATGTAGGTGAATAAGTATTATTGCTTATGATGTTATGAATGTTATTATAGATGTTTGGAAGTTGATATGTGATATGAAGAAAGTCGTATAAACAAAGGAAATGCTGCCCAATTTTCTCTGTCTTTAGCCAAGTATGATAACCTATCGATTAGCTAATGTTAATATGAACTCTCTTGAAGGTAGAAACGTGAGCATTAGAGGAGAACGTTCAAGCAATAGAGTAGCTAAATGAAAAGGTATGTAAGGAAAATCCCTTCTTTCTAAGGCATGAATCCTATGGCATTAATCCCTCTATCTTTCCATGTCTTTCCTACATATCGAAAATTATGAGTCTATGTTCATGAAAGGCTTCATATAAGATAAAGAAAAGAGACACGTTACAAGCATGATAATGATGATGATGATGAGTTTAAGTCTAAAGAATTCTAAAGCAAGATATGATGTCCATGAGGTTAATGATCCTAAGTATGATCCATTGATGTTGTTCATTGTGTACACTCACCTTACAATGTTAGGTCCTTCAAGGTGAGATATGATGAATATGATCACTCCATAATGACATCGGGGGTTCTCGACCATTTTTTAGACTGATATAGTTGTAGATTCACTTTAAGCTCTAATGCATATTCTATGACGAATGTATGATAATGAAAAGTTACGATGAGTTCATGTTTATAAGATTTTACCGTGCCTAGTGGGTCGGGCATGTGACTGCGAAGGAGGGCTGCATATGATTATACCGTACCTAGAGGGCCGAGCATGTCACTGCGAAGGCGGGCTGCATATGATTATACCGTGCCTAGAGGGCCGGGCATGACACCACTAGTGGACGGCGTACGACTGTTACCCGGATGCAGATTAACCACGATGGTATATGTGATATGATTAAAATGCACACACTCTTAAAATTTAAGCAGGCTATATATTCATCTCATGTCTTATGATTTCTCTATTACGTTCATTTTATTCATGCCTTACATACTCAGTACAATGCTCCTACTGACGTCCTTTTCTTTGGACGCTGTGTTCATGCCCACAGGTAGACAGAGAGATGATCCAGATCCGTAGCAGCTATTAGTAGACTTTAAGAGCACTCCATTATTCCAGAGGTGCTAGTTGAGTATTGTTTTTTGTATATATATGTTTTGGGCACGACGAGGTCCTGTCCCGTCCATATGTCTAGTACTATAGTAGAGGCTCGTAGACACGTATGTGTGGGTAGTATGGTCTCAGGATTTCCTCACTATATATATATATATATATATATATATATATATATATATATATATATTATTTTGAAAGCCGAAGGGCTTATGTATATAAATGGAAATATGTTTCAAAGTGAAAATGGTTTTTCTATGATTATAAGCATGAGAATAATGAATGAATGCAGGAAGAGTATGACGAGTAATAGAATGAGTTGTGCTCGGTTGTTAGCTCCAGGTACTCGTCATAACCCCTAGTCGGGTCGTGACAAAACCTCCAGTCCCGGAATGAAGTGGGAGGAGGCCTTCAAGATAGGCACCGTACATCTTCCGAACATTTCACAATCAATCACCTGAAACACTCTACACCCAAAAAGGATGTAGCAAGAGCAGTATCTGTACAACCAACACGTACTGAGTAAGTATCATAGGCCGACAATGGTTAGAAACACTGTTATAGCTCGTATTTTGTACGTTCGGATAATTCAAGATAATTGCAAGAAATTAAGGGCAAGACTATTTTCCAAAGTTATTTTAATATACAAGTTGTTTATTAGTATGAAAATATTGAGAAAGGCTAAGGGTAAAAAGGGAAATTCACAAAGTGGTTCATGGTAATATTGTGGAAGGCTAGGGGCAAAATGGGAATTTCACAAAACTTCAAGAAAGTTCATGAAATGGCCATGTGGCCATCCAAGTTGAGGTGGGCCTTGGCCCACATGGATGCATTATGTATGTATATATATGACTTATTAGTCATCTTTTCTAACTCTAGAACCTTGGAGAAAAAAAAAAGAAGGAGAAAGAAAGAGAAGGGTATTCGGCCATGGCTCCCAAAATTGAGCCCATGAAAATTGATCAAGAAAAATTATTTTAGTATTCCAACTAATTGGAAGGTCCTCTTTAACATGGAGTAATTGTTGGAGTAAGCAAAGTATTCGTTGTGCGAGTTGTGGACTCTAGCCGAGGAAGAAGATGTGTGGAGAAAGGTATGTGTTCAATCTTCTTTTTCTTGTGTTAGGGATGATTTATGCATGTTGTAGTATTGAGAAATGAATGAAATTCATGAAAGTATATGTGTGTAAGTTGTGGCCGAATATAGAGGTTGTGTTGTGTAGATGTGATGAATTGATTTTATTTAGTATTTTGATTGTTGTAGTTATAGGTTCCATGATGAAAATGAAGGTTTGATGAATTGAAATGAAGTTGGAATCATTGTGGAATTATTGAAGAAGTCAAAGTGACATTAGTATGGTTTCTTATATTTGTATGAATGATATTGCTAATGTGTAGGTTGTAAATATAATTCATGAATTTGGAAGTGAGACATGTGTTTGGAAGATTGTAAGTTGGGTTGTAGTTCATGAACTTGGAAGGAAAGGAAATGTGTTGCTATTGTTCTTGTTGAATTTGGAAGGTTTCGGGTGAAGTAGTATGTTGATTGGGTTGTTTTGAATATTATGTGAATTGTTTGAAGTATTCTTGAATCATGGTAGAATGATTTCGGATTAACACTTGAATGAGATATCATTGGTATTGGCTTGATTATATGTGATTGAATTGAATATAAATGAAATGTCATTGAATTGTGTGACGAAGGTTGTTAATGTTAGAATATATTTTAGATTGATTGTTGAAGTTGATAGTATGATTGTTGGTATTGTTGTTGATAATTTGGCCGAGTTGAATTCTCGGATTGTTGTTGATAAATTGGCCGAGTTAGATTCTCGGGGATGGTGTATTTACAGGAGAGATGCTGCCGAAATTTCGGCAGATTATGAATGAATTCATTGAAGAACTAAAGCAAGTGTATGACGAGGAATCTAATGATTGTGTGAATTCTTTTCAATATAGACTAGCAAGCTTGGATAAATAAGCGTAGCTAATAGGACGTGGGACAGGTATGTAAGGCTTACCCTTTCTTTCTTTTGGCATGATCCTTATGAAACGAGCAGATGACGTATATGTATGATTTCCAAGAAATTCCTATTCTTAGAGCCACTAGGATGGCTAATATTCTTGACTTCCATAAGCTATTTCATATGGTTTTGATGCGTATCTATGATGTCCGAAGTTCTATTTGATATGTTTCCGAATGGCATTCGAGAGATAATTGATATGACTAATGTTTTAATTTTCAAATGATAGCCCGTTTGATTATTCCATTGAGTCTTTGATATATTTTGATACGTACATATGGTTCCAAAAGCTCTATTTGATTTGATCCATAACGATATTCGAAAGGTACCTAACATGATTGTTGCTTTGATTTTCCAAAAATGGCTTCTGAAACGTTCGTAGAAGGTTCTGTACTAAAACGTCCATACCTTTTTCATACTAACTCGGATTGACTTGAAACGTGTTTATGAACCTCAAGTGTCGATCTATGTACTTATCCATCGAGTCTTGAAATTTCTTTTATGTGCATATGGTTTCTCACTACTCTGCTCGTGCATGCCTCAATGCATCTTTCACCGAGTCCCGGGCCGGGTATGTTATCGTGCGCACTCCACTGCATTGTTCACCGAGTACGATGTATGTATATGTATATATATGATGACATGATGAGATTGTCACGACCCAACCCCGTAGGCCGTGACTAGTGCCCGATCTGGGCACCCAAGCACACCTATCAAATGTTATCTCAAATTTTTATTAAACGCATTCAAGTATGTAGCAGAAGCCGACAAGGCTATATTTCAATTTTTGATAATTTCCAGAAAAATTTCGGCAGAGTTTCCTTTGTTTTACGGACTATCCAATATAACCCTGCACACAGAAAATACCAACAGGGGCCACACAGGGCCAACAAGGCAACATTTAAACATATGCGGACCGGCCGCCGCGGCGAATGGGATCGCCCACACACAACATATACACATATTCATACAGAAAGACCCCAACCCACAAACATGTCCACAGACCTCTAAACAGACCGACAGAATCATATGACGGGACAGGGCCCCGCCGTACCCCAAATAAACATATGTACAGAATATACAACAGCAAAAGATATATACCAAAAGTATAAGCTCCGGATCAAGGGGAGCAATTCCCAAGTAGCGGAACAGGTATCCTAAGCTGGCTGCGTATCAAAAGGTGCGTCTGTACCTGCGGGCATGTAGCGCAGCCCCCGAAGAACAGGGGGTCAGTACGGAAAATTTACCGAGTATGTAAAGCGGAAATATAACAAACATAATCATAGTCCGAACCAGAAGTACAGAGATATAGCAGACAGAGTCGAACCCGAATCCGAAACAGAAATACAGAGTGCATGGACAGAACCACAATATGTATTGTAAGTACGGGGTGTAGCCGACAGAGTCGTATTGTGAACTAGAGGTACAGAGTATAGCTGGCAAAATCATCATACGGATCAGGGCACAGAAAGTGGCTCACATAATTGTAATCAGAGTCAGAGGTACAGAAGTGTAACAGACTGAATCATAGTTTGAGTCAGACATACAGAAGTGAAACAGACAAGATCATTATCCGAATTAGATTTCCAGAAGTGTAACAGACAGAGTCATATTCCAAACCAGACATGCAGAAGTGTAACAGAATGAGTCATAGTTCGACTCAGATTTCCGGAAGTGTAACAGACGGAGTCATAATCCAGATCAGACATACAGAAGTGTAACAGACAGAATCATGCATGCAGAGTCATAAGCATATACAGATACAGATATCATATATATCAGATCCCGGCCCTCTGGTGAGGGACGCGGTAACAGATCCCGGCCCTCTTAGTACGGGACGCGGTGGACAGACAGATCAGATCATATGCCATCCTGGCCGCCATCCCCTTACAAACACAACATCAAATCATATACAGATGTAAACAGAACCCGGCCTGCACACCGAGGGACGCGGTGAATAATGTAGTGGAATGTGCTCGAATAACAGAACCTGGCCCGGGCGCAGTGAAGGAAACATTGAGGCATCCACGAACAGACTAATGAGAAACCATATGCATACAAATCATTACACAGACTCAATGAACTGGAGTAGGCCAAACGGTAGGTCAAATCAAAGTAATCAGACAATATTCATAATATACATATATGTCATTTGGGATGGCACGATAGATTTCATCAGAATAAGATGTCCAGACGTCAAAATATACTATAAGACTCATAAATATCGTCATAACACTTATCATATGGCAGACAGAACAATAACCAAAAGTTACCTGTGAGTTTCGGACATAAATGAGTTAATTAGATTCATACAGAAAATATCAGGTTTTGTGGGCCCATCTTGGGCTGAACCGAGGTGACGTACGTAAATTATGGATCATAGGTCTTATGGAGTCATCCATGAGAGTTTTAGGGCATTCCGACTTTATTTGTGAAAGTTACATACATATAGGTCGCTTTGGCGACAATTTATAAAAAAAAACTAGTTCAATCTTACTGAACGATTTGGAGCCAATTTCAATCTCTAATTTCTCGGAACATGGTCGTATCTAAGGCTCGCGTTCGAGCCTCTTATGTTTAGAACATGCCAAGGAATGAAGGGAGAGACTTTACATACCTTAGTTGCGCTCTACGCTCGTTCAGATTCAATTCCCGTTTCGCCTGAAATCTTAAGTGCACAGACACCACGTCCACCCTCTTATTTTTAGTTGATTTTTAGCTCAAACCGAAGGCAACGCGACGCAGAACACTTTTCTCTTCATGGGCTTCGGGATTCGGGGCTCCGATTTTGGTCAAAAACTGTTTTTTTTTCTCTAGGCTCTCCTCTCTCTCTTTCTCTAGAGTTTTCCAGGTCTTCTTGATCTGAAAATGAGGGAGAGAAACTGATTTTTTCTATTAAAAAGCGTGGGTAATGGGCCTGACCCGAATTGGAATCGGGTTGGGCCCATTTCACTGCCCAGCTTGACCTTTCTTCCTTAAAACGTTCATATCTCCTTATCCCGATGTCACCTATAGGCCCACGACCTACCGTTGGAAATCTATTTCAATTATCTACAACTTTTATTGTTGGGAGTTTCCCCAAATGCTAAACTTTGAATGCCGTTTTTTCCCCTCCAAGTCAGGTCATCCGAAAACGTTTTCTTAAAAATATTCGTTTGGAGGGCTTCCACTTTGATTTGGCCCCAGGTCCTTTCACGAGTTGTGTTTAACTTTACATATACGATTCATATAACTTGTCACATGCCCCAAAAAAAAATCTTGACATGTGGGCCCCACCTCAGCTTACAAATAATCCAACGTTCGAAAATACAGGATATAACATCCTCCCCCCCTTTAAAACATTCGTCCTCGAATGTTCGACTGTCCTTATGAAGTTTCATCATATTTCGGGGAGGTCCTCTTACCAACTATGTACTTGTATTTAAACAGTTCACTTATGGGGGCATTCATTTCCCGACTCCTGCTTTTTCTTTTCTAACATATCTTTCGCTTCTATATTCAACAATGCTATTGTCCTTTCTTTTTCGGTCTAGCCATCACACCTTTCACTTCTTGTCACACTTTTCGGTTCCTTACAACGTTATCATACTCCCACATCATATCAAACATATACATAACTACAGCTAGACGCAGAGAAGCATATCGGACAAATCCGTAATCAGAGTCAGATGTACTGAACTATGTCGGACAGATCTGTAGTCAGAGTTAGACGTATGGAAGTATGTCAGGTAGATCCGTGATCAGAGTTAGACGTACAGAGATGTATCAGACAGATTCGTAATCAGAGTCGAACGTACAGAGACATATCAGACAGAAACGTAATCAGATTTAGAAGTACAGAGGCATAATAGACAGAGCCTCATCAAAGTTAGAGGCACAAACGCATAACAGATAGAATTATGACTAGGATCAGACCCCTTCTACGTATTCTAATTTCCTTTGGGTTACCCTATATTTCCATTTATATCTTATACTTACAGTTGTGAAAATTTTTGTATCCTTCCCAGGGGGTCACCCATCCCAGAATTCCTCTGGCCCCAGCACGCTTAACCTCGAAACTTTCATGCGTTTTGATGCGTTAATGCTAATATAATTGTGTCGATCGCCCCACACGACCTTTGTCACGTAATTTATGGCCGATCGGGGTCTTAGTAAATTTTCGAAAAGATTTCGTAGCGGGTCCCACCCTGGTTTAAACCATACAATTATCATTTTGCCCTTCTGAATCCTCAATGTCCATTCCCATCTGTATGTTTATAGCTGTCTCAAATGGTTCTATTTGGTTGAAAATTACCTTATTTTTACTAATACCCAGAAGAAGGAGATCACGTAATATAACAGAGTATAGATTTATCCATATACATATATCTCAAGGAAAGAGTAATAATATACCTGGGTCTGCACTTGGTGACGCTCCAGGGTCCTGCCGGCCGGTCAAAGAATATACACGGTTCAAGGGACCGCCAGAACTGGAAGCTCCGCCGCGACCTCTGCCACGACTCACTGGTGCCTGCATATCTCGCCCCGTGGGGCGCATGGCTACTGAAGGAGAAGATGAGCCAGCAACTGACCCAGTAGGCTGGGCTGAACCTGAACCACCCTTATACGGGCACTCTCTCACCATATGATCTTGACTGCCACAATGATTGCAGGCGCCCGTAGCGCGATAACACTCTCCCGGATGGGACCTCCCACAATAAGTACATCAGGGCATAGGTGGCTTAGACTGCTCAGAACCCCTACTCATCTGCGAGCCTGGCACTCTAGAAGTCTGGCCGGCCCCAGACGGACCTGCGCCATCGAAACGTCTACCGGAGGACTGAATACCTCGGCCTGACGGAGGGAGGGATCTACCGGACTGCTGCTGCTGAGGCCATCCGCCTCGGGAATCTCCGGAATATCCCGCGAATCTGGCCCTTTTGGGCCATCTCCTATCAGGATCACTATCCGGCTGGCGTCCTCTGCGCCGGTCCTCCATGCTCTGGGCGTGGGCCTGTATAAGGGCAATGTCCATCCCTGTCTGGGCCGCCGTCACCGTGCAGCTGTCAACCAAATAATCATCTAGCCCTATCACATACCGGTGCACCCGATCAGTCATATCAGCGACATAAGCGGGCGCATATCTGGCCAGCGAAGCGAACTCCAGGCTATACTCTCTGACGCTCCTGCCCCTCTGTCTCAATAGCAGGAATCTGTCTACTCTGGCCTGCCTCACCTTCGGAGGTAAAAAGTGGGCCAGGAAGGCCTCTGTAAACTCTCCCCATACGGCTGGAGGGGCACCCTCGCCTCTGGACAACATCCAAGACTCGTACCAATTTGCTGCTACATCGTGCAACCGGTACGACGCCAACTCAACCGACTCTGTCTCGGAGGCACTAATCAATCGCAGGGTATGCTGCACTTCTCGGATGAACTCCTGAGGGTCTTCTGCGGGCTTTGACCCGGAAAACTCTAGTGGGCGACAAAGCAGAAAATCACGGGCCCTCTGGCTATCGCGCCTGTCTACGCGATCATCCCCTGCTCCCTGTCTGTAAACCTGCCCTGCTACCAATTGAGTCAATAACTGGACTGCCTCTCGCAGGGTCCCATCATCCGCCCCTGGCTGGGGGGCTGGAGGTACAGGTACTGGTGCTGCTGGAGCTGGCGGTGGAGCCGCCCCCTGTGCTGCAGCCGTGGCTGCTCCAAATCCCTCCGATACTGGTGGCGTAACAGAACTGGCCGTCGAAGGCACAACATTTGGCTTAATCTAGGCACGAGCCCTAGTAAACACCTGAGCTCGGCTGGTCTCACCTGCCACTGTAGACTTGCCCTTCTGGGCGGCCGTTGCCTTCTTTGGAGGCATCGCTGAAAAATACAACAACCGATCAGAAAAGAGTTATCCTAATAGCACAGCTCTATCGCACGATCTAAGATCCAAAGAAAGGGTAACATCCTAAATGCCCTGTAGCCTCCTCTTTATAGATGTGGTGCACAACACACCGATAAACAAGACTCTACTAGACACGGTCTGTGGACACTCCGAGGACGGACCACTCTGATATCACTTCTGTCACGACCCAACCCCGTAGGCCGTGACTAGTGCCCGATCTGGGCACCCAAGCACACCTATCAAATGTTATCTCAAATTTTTATTAAACGCATTCAAGTATGTAGCAGAAGCCGACAAAGCTATATTTCAATTTTTGATAATTTCCAGAAAAATTTCCGCAGAGTTTCCTTTGTTTTACGGACTATCCAATATAACCCTGCACACAGAAAATACCAACAGGGGCCACACAGGGCCAACAAGGCAACATTTAAACATATGCGGACCGGCCGCCGCGGCGAATGGGATCGCCCACACACAACATATACACATATTCATACAGAAAGACACCAACCCACAAACATGTCCACAGACCTCTAAACAGACCGACAGAATCATATGACGGGACAGGGCCCCGCCGTACCCCAAATAAACATATGTACAGAATATACAACAGCAAAAGATATATACCAAAAGTATAAGCTCCGGATCAAGGGGAGCAATTCCCAAGTAGCGGAACAGGTATCCTAAGCTGGCTGCGTATCAAAAGGTGCGTCTGTACCTGCGGGCATGTAGCGCAGCCCCCGAAGAACGGGGGGTCAGTACGGAAAATTTACCGAGTATGTAAAGCGGAAATATAACAAACATAATCATAGTCCGAACCAGAAGTACAGAGATATAGCAGACAGAGTCGAACCCGAATCCGAAACAGAAATACAGAGTGCATGGACAGAACCACAATATGTATTGTAAGTACGGGGTGTAGCCGACAGAGTCGTATTGTGAACTAGAGGTACAGAGTATAGCTGGCAAAATCATCATACGGATCAGGGCACAGAAAGTGGCTCACATAATTGTAATCAGAGTCAGAGGTACAGAAGTGTAACAGACTGAATCATAGTTTGAGTCAGACATACAGAAGTGAAACAGACAAGATCATTATCCGAATTAGATTTCCAGAAGTGTAACAGACAGAGTCATATTCCAAACCAGACATGCAGAAGTGTAACAGAATGAGTCATAGTTCGATTCAGATTTCCGGAAGTGTAACAGACGGAGTCATAATCCAGATCAGACATACAGAAGTGTAACAGACAGAATCATGCATGCAGAGTCATAAGCATATATAGATACAGATATCATATATATCAGATCCCGGCCCTCTGGTGAGGGACGCGGTAACAGATCCCGACCCTCTTAGTACGGGACGCGGTGGACAGACAGATCAGATCATATGCCATCCTGGCCGCCATCCCCTTACAAACACAACATCAAATCATATACAGATGTAAACAGAACCCGGCCTGCACACCGAGGGACGCGGTGAATAATGTAGTGGAATGTGCACGAATAACAGAACCTGGCCCGGGCGCAGTGAAGGAAACATTGAGGCATCCACGAACAGACTAATGAGAAACCATATGCATACAAATCGTTACACAGACTCAATGAACTGGAGTAGGCCAAACGGTAGGTCAAATCAAAGTAATCAGACAATATTCATAATATACATATATGTCATTTGGGATGGCACGATAGATTTCATCAGAATAAGATGTCCAGACGTCAAAATATACTATAAGACTCATAAATATCGTCATAACACTTATCATATGGCAGACAGAACAATAACCAAAAGTTACCTGTGAGTTTCGGACATAAATGAGTTAATTAGATTCATACAGAAAATATCAGGTTTTGTGGGCCCATCTTGGGCTGAACCGAGGTGACGTACGTAAATTATGGATTATAGGTCTTATGGAGTCATCCATGAGAGTTTTAGGGCATTCCGACTTTATTTGTGAAAGTTACATACATATAGGTCGCTTTGGCGACAATTTATAAAAAAAACTAGTTCAATCTTACTGAACGATTTGGAGCCAATTTCAATCTCTAATTTCTCGGAACATGGTTGTATCTAAGGCTCGCGTTCGAGCCTCTTATGTTTAGAACATGCCAAGGAATTAAGGGAGAGACTTTACATACCTTAGTTGCGCTCTACGCTCGTTCAGATTCAATTCCCGTTTCGCCTGAAATCTTAAGTGCACAGAAACCACGTCCACCCTCTTATTTTTAGTTGATTTTTAGCTCAAACCGAAGGCAACGCGACGTAGAACACCTTTCTCTTCATGGGCTTCGGGATTCGGGGCTCCGATTTTGGTCAAAAACTGGTTTTTTTTTCCTCTAGGCTCTCCTCTCTCTTTTTCTCTAGAGTTTTCCAGGTCTTCTTGATCTGAAAATGAGTGAGAGAAACTGATTTTTTCTATTAAAAAGCGTGGGTAATGGGCCTGACCCGAATTGGAATCGGGTTGGGCCCATTTCACTGCCCAGCTTGACCTTTCTTCCTTAAAACGTTCATATCTCCTTATCCCGATGTCACCTATAGGCCCACGAACTACCGTTGGAAAGCTATTTCAATTATCTACAACTTTTATTTCTGAGAGGTTTCCCAACTTCTAAACTTAGAATGCCGTTTTTTCCCCTCCAAGTCAGGTCATCCGAAAACGTTTTCTTAAAAATATTCGTTTGGAGGGCTTCCACTTTGATTTGGCCCTAGGGCCCTTCACGAGTTGTGTTTAACTTTACATATACGATTCATATAACTTGTCACATGCCCCAAAAAAATATCTTGACATGTGGGCCCCACCTCAGCTTACAAATAATCCGACGTTCGAAAATACAAGATATAACAGAGATGATGAGATGATGATATGTTACGGCGGCCAGGAGAGCATATGATGATTTGATTCACCGAGTCCCTCACTAGAGGGCTGGGTACGGTATGTATATATGTATATGCATGATGATATGATAGCATGCTGATATGATGACATGACTTCATTCACCGAGTTCCTCACTAGAGGGCCGGGTACGGTATATATATATATATGATATATGATGTTGATATGCAAGCCTCTATTCACCGAGTCCCTCACTAGAGGGCCGGGTACGGTATATATATGTACATGTATATGCATGTACGATGATATGAAAGTATGATGACATGATTTTATCCACCGAGTCCCATAACGGGCCGGGTACGCTATGTGATAATGATATGCATGACTAATGTATTAAAGGCAAGAGTTTTGGTATTCTGGACATTGTATAAGTTTCTGCACCCCTTATATCAGTTATGATTCTTTTACTGTGATTCTTGCCTTACATGCTCAGTACATATTCCGTACTGACCCCCTTTCTTCGGGGGCTGCGTTTCATGCCGCGCAGGTACACCCAGATGAGTAGAAGCCATTATAGAAGATATTCCAGCGGCGTTGGCAATCTCCATTTGCTCCTGGAATGTTGCCGAGTCAGAGTATATGCGCTATGATTTCCGATTGATGTTAGAGACTTTGCAGACAGAGTCGTGGGTATAGAATGTCAGTATTGTGAGCGGCTCCACCAGCCGATGTGTTATTATGTTTCATGTTACAAGTTTCATGTGATGGCAGATTTTATTTGATTTGAGCATGATGAAAAGAAAGTTTCTGAAAGCTTTACTATGTATTTCATTCTTATTTGATTTGAAAGTCCAAAGAGATTATGTGTGTACTAAGGGTTAGAGGGTTCGCTCGGCCCTAAATAAGGGTCGGGTGCCATTCACACCCTGGCAAGATTAGGGTGTGACAAACACATACCAATAAAAGAGTTCACAAATAAGCATGAAAAGTAACTAAATCAAGTCATACATCTATCCATCGCTCATTTCAACATCTAGACCCTTGAATCGTTAAGTTTCCTCAAATAACCATGAGTCCATTTCACAACAATCTCACAAAAATCATATATCATTATACCATCCGTATTTAGTCTAAAAGTTGACTCATCATTATGATATTCTTTATTCTACATCCTTTAGAAGCCAATCATATACTGATCCTACGAACCATCTACGAGAAAAGTTAACAAGGAAACCATATTCGAAAACAAACACACGTCATTGCCTAAATAGAGCATCTAAACCCAATTGTACCAAGTCTCAATATGTCCAATCCGAACCAACATCACAATAGAACACCAAGTCAGAAAATATAAGACATGATGCAATGCAATGCAATAATGTATGAATGCAAATGCAATGCAATGCCATGCTGTGTGCACATGTACTCTGAACGGAAATATCGACATCTCGGTAGCACAACCCAAAGTGACACGCGAAGTCAAAGTGCCACCCATCCTGGATCTTTGCCCAATAGACAGACGGGACCCCGAATCTTCTCCTACGGGGGGTTTTCACCGGCACCACTCTGGGGCACCCGCGGAGTCAATGCACTCACTCAATCCATGATTCCGGAACTATCATTGGATTTTGAACTCTCATGGCACTCTCATTTAAAAATCGAGCCCAGTTCATCATAGTGTTTCATCAACTACCAATAGTGTCTCAATAGTATGTCATGAGGAATGAGAGTGTGTGCAATGCATGTATCAACATCAACAGTCATGCTCAATATCACAAGTACCAACAAGGGTATGCCAATAATATATCAATATCACAAGCACCAACATGGGTACACCAACAATATATCAATGTCATAAATACCAACATGGGTATGCCAACAATATCATGAATAACTGCACAAGTCATAAGGAAATCTATCCTCGTATAAACATCAAAGTGAGGTACCACCATATCAAAATCAAGATGTAATAATAGGTTCCCAATACCTAATAAAAACACGTGGCATCAAGCCAACACAATAGATCAATCAAGTCACAATACATTAATAGCACTCTCCCTTTATTAGCCTATTAGCTTAGTACAAGTAAATTCACCTTCTACACACAAGACATTCGTTGCTACTCAACCTAGAACTAAATCACAATCGTTGGTACATTTTATCCTTCCCTTTATCAACTAGATTCGCTATTAATAGCATAACACAATTAATCACAATTATGAGAATTCTCATCGTGAGACATAGAAAATATGTATCACCCACTACTCCCAAGTCACATAAAATCCATCAATACTTAAGAAAACCAAATCAAGTATCCTAAAGAATCTACAAGCCACAACCCCGAACATACAAATCGCACAATAATACCATCCTAGGATTCCATCCCAAATCCCCAATTCCTATAAATACATTCTCCGTTCCTTCTAATACATGAATACAGGAAACTAACCGGAGTCTACTAAAAGGAAAGACGTAACCTACCTCAAGGCCGAGCGGTGTAACGAGCATATATTGATTCTTCAATATGTTCAACACATCGAAATCCGTACGAAGGAACTCGATATCATCATGAGACCCAAAGTAGGAGTCACCGTTAGAACTCTTATAAAAGATTTTGAATTGATAAGGTAGATATGAGAATTTATCTAGCCTCTAGATTTCGCTTATACCACACTAGATGATTTATCAACTTCCATTCATGAATAATGACACTATTTTAAGACCATAGCTAGGTCAAATTGCCATTTTAATCTATTCTTTAGAAACCCATTTTCAAGATTCATAAAAGAGACCCATTTATTATCTAGTAGGAAAATGAGAAACTAAGTTAGTAACAATTCTAATGTTATGGACAAGGGGGAAATAACCCAATGAGTACATATTAAGAAAAACCAAGTAATCATCTGTTTAAGTCTTAGGAGATTGAGATACACATTTTGTGTTTTCTATGTGAGGGACTCTTAATAAAAATCATTAATAGGAAGAAATTAATGAGAGCAGTTAAAGGGATTACCTTTCCCAACAAAATATAAATTTTGGCTCCATAAGTGCTCCAAGGGCGGTTGGACTCTTTAGGGGTTTGAAAAATGAGGTCAATTCCCGAAATGTCACTTAAATAGGGGAAATCACTGCTTGTAACCGCTGCGATCGTTGCACCGTTGGGGCGGTCCTTGAAGGAAATTATCTATACCGCTTCTGCGGTAAAAAATGTGTTGCTGCGCCACTGCTAGGGCAGCATGGAGGATGCTGCAGCGGTACAACTAGGTCCAGGTGGCCCAAATTCGATTTCTTTACATGGAACTCGTATAATTTTCTGATTAAGCTAACAATTTTCAGAAATGCAAGATGGACCAAGTATATCTCAAGGAGTTAATGCCACAAATGTTTTGGGATTCACAGTAATGAAGAAATGCGTTGTTACAATCTATCCATTTTCTTCATTAATGATTCATAATCCACCTTAGAAACTCCCTAATCCATGCTAGAGCCTTCCAATAACATGAGTATTAAAGAGGGTTTTTTGGTTTCTTTGTTGAATGAATTTTTGGTTATCAAACCTTGATTTGTGGATAGATTAAACGTTATTAAGTATGGAATTGATGGGTAGTGGCTATATAAACATGAATCTACCATTATTAGTGACCAATTTGTGGAATTGAAAGTTAGGATTTTTACCCAAATTTTGGGGTTTCACCGAGAATCTAAATTGGCCTAATCCATGTGTTAATCTAGCCGTTGTTTGATGGGAATTGATCACCTAGAGTATGAATTTCATATTTAGCCTTCGAATTGATCATTTTACCCTTAAGGGTTATTTCCCCATTCATTAGTTGGGATTTGGGACTTGAATAGAAGTAAGGCTTGCGGGTGTTGTCCTTCTTGATTCTAATACCGTATTCGGATATGACTAGACTTCCATTACTTTGAGGCACAAAGGAAGGGCAAGGCTCAAGTTTGATGGTTCAAGATTGCTATTTGGCTTTATAGGTAGGTTACGGCTTACCTTATGGTTAGACTTCGATTAGTAAAACATATGTAGAGTTAGAAATTGTCGGACACATCATGTATTCCCTCGTGTGTGGAGTTGGGATGGAATTCTACTATGTTGGTAAATGATTGATTGTGGCTTTTCGCTTTGTTACGTTATATTTGTATTGTGGCTTTATTTGTTAGGGCTTGCTGCCTTTTAGAAACTCTAAGAATCACACTTAGCATTTCACATATGATTTGGAGCATTCTATGTATCATGGGAGACTAGTTGGATGGAAACTTAACTTATGACTTACTGTTGATGATGACTTCATGCATGGTATGCATCTTCATTTTATATGTTATTGATACTGAACCATAACTTGGTACCTATGATGTTAAAAGAGAACAGAACATTGAATGACTCTAGACTTGATGGTTAGGGGTTGCTCTTATGAGTTGGAGACCGTATTTTATCATATGTTGATGTCATTGGAAGGGTAAGGAAAGATATGATATTGTTTATGTTGTTGTTGTGATAAGTGTCCTTGTGTGGCACGACTTAAATTAATATGTTGCATTCGATATTCTCATTGCATGACATACATTTTTGTATCCATGCTATATTGTTGTGATCTTGATATTGGTGCGATTGTGATAAATGAGCAAGGAAGTAATGATGATTATTATGACATTATTATATCACTTAGCCATCTCTATGCTTTGTGATATGGAGTGGCTCGCGGTTAGTTCGGTGGAAAAGTCATTCTAGGATGTGAGATAAGGAATGACGGTACATTGACCGAGCGGTCCCCTATGGGTCATGACTGTCAGACAGTGGACATCTTCCCCCCGGAGCATGTGTGTATCAGGAAGGATGAGTCATTCTAGGCTGTGTGATATGAAATTATGGTACATGGACTTAGCGGTTCCCTATGGATCATGGCTGTCGGATGGTGGACATCCTCCTCCCGGAGAATGTGTGTACCATTGCATTCATATTTCATCCACTCATACCCCTGATTTCTTGTTGTGATTATTATTTGTACTGTGTGGTGTTCGTGAATATTGATTTCCTGTTTTGTTCCTAATTTGAGATGGTCTTGGGCTTGAATAGTATATACTTGAGGAATGATGGATTCGAGGAGTAGAGACATTCTCCTGGGATAAGATTTGAGGTTTCGGATAATATTGTAGGTGGTACTAGTGTTTGGTTATTCTGGGAAATTATGGAAAACTTGGCAAGACCTGAGTTTAGATGTTTCACTATAGGCTTGATCTGGATATTACTCACTGAGGGATTCTTGGATTTTTCGATACCTAAACTGTTATTCTTGAATATGTGTTTGTGCCTAATATTTGATTGCGAGCATGTCTATTCTACTCTCTCTTTCCTTATATATGTTCACTAACTATTGTCGGCCTATGATGCCTACTCAGTACTTTTCTTTTGTACTGATGCTACCTTGCTATACTTCTTTTTGAGGTGTAGTGTTTGAGATAGGTTCCTCTCCTGCTTCTCGAGGTTGAGTTTCGAGGCCTGGCTTACTAGTATCCAGGGTGACTATCTGACGAGTCACTGCCCGGTAACTCATTTATCCTGTCTTTATATTCCATCATTCAAACAACTTTTTATTTGACTTTCAGACTTTTGTATTAGACATTCTTGTATTGCTCTTATACGAGTCAGACCAGTTCTTTAGGGATTGTAATGTCTTTTGTACTTATTCATTTTTAAATGATATTGAGTTTTTTTTTTTTTTTTTTTGCATTGTTGTTCCGCATTTCAAATTGTATGCTAGTTTAGGAAAGGTTTCGCCTACCGAGGTGGGGAATGGTAGGTGCCTGCACTACTTAGTAAAATTCGGTCGTGATAGTTGGTATCAAAGCCCTAGGTTGCTCAGTCTATAAGTACAAGAGCATGTCTAGTATAATCTTGCAGATCGGTACGATGATGTTACACCTTGGAAATTTCATGTCGTCGCATAGTGAATGAACCAATGCGAGCTTGAGGGTAACAGGAAGTTCTTAAAACCATAAGACGAATATTTGGTGGTCTTAGAATGCGTACATTAAAGATCTTGAAGTTATATGAATTGATGGAATAAGGATTGATAAGGATAAGTGGAGTATAAGTGAGGTTTAGGAAAGATTTCGTAAATTATTGCGTTAAGAATTGTTTGGTAAGGTCTTGAGGACGAGTTATAAGGATGTTTAGATCATTAATGAAGTATTAAACAAGTGTTAAGAAGGTTGTATAAGGATTGGAGATCAAACGAAACGACGAGAACAACTTCGGGAAAACTGTGAGTTACACGACCATGTTATACGGCCCGTGGAATGATTTACGGACCGTATAACTCAATAGCATCTATGCTTTCCAAGGTGGTGATCCATGACCACTTGTACGGATTGTGCAATGTTCCACGGACCGTACAAGTGTCCGTGGAATTCCCGACGGGCTGAGTAAGTTCAATTAAATAAATGTGATTCCACTTCATTAATTTCATTTCCCACGCACTTCTTCATCTCTCTCAAGACATCTAGAAGGTTCCACATACTTCATCTTCAAGAATACAAGGGAAATCAAAGGTTTATACCATAGATTCAAGTGAATAGAGTGCAAGAAAGCTCGTTGGGGTGTCTAGAGTCAAGAAATCCCTTGGAAGTTGAAGCTAGGGTATTCTCCAAGTAAAGTATTGCCAACCAAAACCCGTTCCTACGCATTCAAAGGTGAGTTTCATGATTTCTCCATGTTGTTTAAAGTATGGAAAAGTTGAGACACTTGGATTATAGAAGAAAATGGAAAATGGATCACAAAAGATAAGATTAGTGGTAATTGTGAATAGTACATTAATATGAATCATGAAATTGATATGTGGTGATTGTAATTACGTTATGAATGATGTTAAGAGCATGAGAGAAACGTTAGATGAGAATGAGTGTAACATGGTAGTATGATTATGAATGACCTTGAGAGGAAATTGTAGGAATTGGATAATGATGAATTTCACTAAAGTCATTGATGATGATATTGTGAATGTTAATATTGATGTTTGGGACTTGAGATATGATAGAGGGAAAGTAGTAGAAACAAAGGAAATACTGCCCAATTTTCTTTAGCTTTAGTAAGTACGTTTAACTAATCGATTAACTAATGTTAATGTGAATTCTATTGAAGGTAGAAACGTGAACATCAAAGAGGAACGTTCAAGCGATAGAGTAGCTAAACGAAAAGGTATGTGAGGCTAGTACTTTATTTCTATGGAATGAATCCGATGGTATGATTTCTCCTTCCTCTCCATGAATTCTCTATATCCCAGAAAGCCAAGAGTCTAAGATCATGAATAGCCATATGAGATAAGAGATATGTTATGAGTTCAATAATGATGATGATGAGTTAAATATAAAGATTCTAGAGTTCATGATATGACGTTCCTATAAAGTTAATGATGTCGTTTATTGTATACGCTCACCTTATATACTATTTCCTTCAAGGTGAGGCAGAATACTTATAGATGTTCCATAATGGAATCGGGGGTTCACGACCCAATGTCACCTCGATAAAGTATAGTTATCTTTGAGTTATTATACATGCATTATGATGAGTATATGTTGATGACATTACACTGTGCCTGTATGGACGGGCAGACACACCACTAGTGGGATGCTTACAAGCCGGACGCGGGAGGCCTGGACGCAGGTTAATTATTATCACACCGTACCTATATGGACGGGCAACTTATGCTTATACACTTGTACATTTATGCATACATGACACGATGATGATTATGAGTAAGCCAGCATGCGTTATTTCTTCTATGATTGACAGTCAGATACAGATGCTCCTTATTGATGCTTCTTTTATTTCATTGATGTATCATTATTGTTTATGCCTCTCATACTCAGTATAATGTTCGTACTAACGTCCGTTTTCTTTGGACGCTGTGTTCATGCCCACAGGTAGACAAGGAGGTGATCTTGATCCAGACTCGTAGGAGCTAGTAGCTGATTGAGAGCACTCCATTGTTCCGGAGGTGCCTTTGACTATTCTTTTGTGTATATATGTATATTTTGGGTACGACGGGGTCCTGTCCCATCCCTACATCTAGCACTCTAGTAGAGGCTCGTAGATACGCAGTGTAGGTTATATGGTCTCACGAGGTTACTATTGTGTATGTGTATATTATCATTTTGATAGCCGAAAGGCTTATGTCTATAAAAGTATTTATGTTCTCAAATGTAAAACTAATTTTTTTATAATTTAGTTATGAATTTGATAAAAGAACGTTAATGAGTATGAGGAGTAGTAGAACGAGTGGTGCTCGGTGGTTAGCCCCGGGTAACCGTCACGGCCCCTAGTCGGGTCGTGACAAAAGTGGTATCAGAGCAGTTCAGTCCTAGGAAGTGTCTACGAGCCGTGTCTAGTAGAGTCTTGTTTATGGTGTGTTGCGCGCCACACTAATAAACAAGATGCTACAGGGCATTTAGGAAAAATGACCATCTTTCATCTTAAGAGATCGTGCGATAGAGCTGTATTGTAAGATTTTCCCCTCTTAATAGGGTGTTATGATTTCAGAAATGTCACCAAAAGGAAAAGCTACAGCTGCCCAGAAGGGCAAGACTACAATGAAAAGGCATGTAGAAAGAGAGCCTCCGGTGAATGTAGAAGAGAGCGAATCACATAATGAGGCCCCATCTAGCACTTCCTCTACCCCGCCCAATGTTGAAGAACAAGGAGGGGCTTCAGCTCCAATTCCTCCACCTGCTGCTTCGGGTCAGCAAGTGACCGAGGCCATTCATCTATTGACACAGTTAGTTGCCGCCCAAGCACAATGACATAATATGAGCTCAGGTGATCGGGCAGCCATGGCTAGAGCCCATGATTTTATGAGTTTGAATCCTCCGGAGTTCTTCAGGTCAAAGCCGTATGAAGACCCGCAAGGTTTTATTGATGAGATATTGAGAACGTTAAGAATCATTCATGCCTCCGAGACTGAATTTGTGGAGTTGGCATCTAATAGACTCCGAGATGTGGCGGTATTGTGGTACAAAATTGGCTAGCATCAAGGAAAGAAAATATGCCTCCTCCCGTGTGGCAAGAATTTGTAGATGCTTTCATCCGTCACTATTTTCCACCTGAGGTCCGCCGAGCTAGAGCGAATAGGTTCTTAAATCTAAAACAAGGAAACATGAGTGCTCGGGAATATAGCCTTCAATTTAATTCGTTGGCTAGATATGCCCCGACTATAGTGGCCTATATGGGAGATAGAGTACACCGGTTTGTGAGTTGCTTAGGGTCACATCTATTCAAGGATTGTTTGACGGCTTCGTTGCTAGATAGGATGTATATTTCATGAATACAAGCTCATGACCAGAACTTAGAGGGATGACAGCAGGCACAAAGAGGTGATCGTGATATTGATAGGAGGCAAAGCAAGAGGGCCAGATCTATGGGGGCAGGCAGTGATTATAGAGGGGGATCAAGGCAAACACATTCTAGACACTCAGGCCAGTCGGTGACTAGTGTACCTCCTCGATTTACGGGTAGGAGATTTGATCGCTCCTTTCATTCAAGACAGGGTCAGAGTTCGAGGGCCACAGATTCTCAGTTTGGGGGAGATTATAGTCAGAGGAGACCCCCAGTACCGCGGTGCAGCCAGTGCGGTAGACTACATTTCGAACAGTGTCGCCAGGGTTCAGATGCTTGCTATGCCTGTGGCTGGGTTGGGCATATGATGCGAGATTGCCCGTCGATGAGTGGTAGAGTTGGGGTTCAGCCCATACGATCAGTGGCTGGTTCGTCTTCAACGCGCCCGGTAGGGCAGACTCCCCAGGTATCAGCAGGCCGAGGTAGAGGTAGAGGGGTAGCACCTACTTCAAGCGCCACTCAGCCCCGTGTGTATGCTTTAGCCGGATGACAGGATCTCGAGTCCTCCCAGGATGTGGTTACAGGTATATTATCCATATTTTCCTATGATTTATATGCATTGATAGATTCGGGTTCTACACTATCTTGTATTACTCCGTATGTTTCTGGTCATATTGGGGTGAAACCTGAGCCAATCAAACCTTTTAAGGTATCTACTCCGGTTGGTGATCCCGTGATAGCTAGATAAGTGTATAAAAATTATGTACTTGTGATATGCAATAGCTAGACCAAAGCTGATTTAATTGAGCTGGAAATGTTAGATTTTGACGTGATTATGGGAATGGATTGGTTGGCCTCATGTTATGCTAGTGTTGATTGCCGAATGAAAGTAGTTCGATTTCAATTTTTGGGAGAGCCCGTGCTTGAATGGAAGAGTAATACAGCCTCTCCAAAAGGTAGGTTTATTTCCTACCTTAAGGCTAGAAAGATGATAGCTAAAGGCTATATTTATCATCTAGTCCGAGTACATGACACTGAAGCAACGTCGCCAACTTTCCAATCTGTTCCGGTAGTGAATGAATTTTTGGATGTATTTCCTGATGAACTCCCAGGCCTTCCTCCAGAAAGAGAGATTGATTTTGCCATTGATGTTTTGCCGGACACCAAGCCTATTTCCATTCCTCCGTATTGAATGGCTCCGGCAGAATTGAAAGAGCTAAAGGCACAGTTGAAAGATTTGCTCGAGAAAGGGTTTATTAGACCCAGTTCATCACCGTGGGGAGCACCAGTCTTGTTTGTGTGAAAGAAAGACGGTTCCCTACGAATGTGCTTCGATTATAGGCAATTGAACAATGTGACAATAAAGAACAAATACCTTCTCCCAAGAATTGATGATTTGTTTGATCAACTGCAGGGTGGCAAGTGGTTTTCTAAAATAGACTTGAGGTCGGGTTATCATCAAGTGAGAGTTAGGGAAGAAGATATTCCCAAAACAGCTTTCAGAACGAGATATGGCCATTATGAGTTTCGGGTGATGTCGTTTGGATTGACTAATGCTCCGGTAGTGTTTATGAATTTGATGAATAATGTATTCAGGCCACTCTTGGATCTATTCGTGATAGTATTCATCGATGATATTCTGGTGTATTCTCGCACAGAATATGAACATGCAGATCACTTACGCATCGTTCTTGGAATTCTTCGAACCCGAGAATTATATGCAAAATTTTCAAAGTGCGAGTTTTGGCTGAATTCTGTGACATTTCTGGGCCATGTTATTTCAGATGATGGCATTCGAGTCGACACTCAGAAAATTGAAGATGTGAATACTTGGCTAAGGCCTACAACGCCTACAGAAGTTCGTAGTTTTCTGGGATTGGCAGGATACTATAGAAGGTTCGTAGAGGGATTTTTCTCTATTTCAGCCACATTGACAAAGCTAACCCAGAAGTCAGCTAAATTTCAGTGGAATGATGCTTGTGAACGCAGCTTCCAAGAGTTGAAGGATAGATTTGTCACGACCCAGCTAGGGCCGCAACGAGTACCCGGGGCTGACCACAGAGCACCGCTCGTTCTATTACTCATCTTACCCATTTAATGCCCTTTTATCAATTTTATACTCAAAGCGTAAGAAAATCATCTTCCATTTGAAAACATAAATACTTTTATATACATGCGCTTCTCGGCTATCAAAATAATATATATACATATTAGCGATCTTGTGAGACCATCTAACCCACACTGTGCATCTACGAGCCTCTACTGGAGTGCTAAACATACACAAAAGGATAATCAAGCACCTCCGGGACAAAGGAGTTCCTTCAATCAGCTGACAGCTACTACGGATCTGGGTCGTGCTCTCCTCCCTGTCTACCTGTGGGCATGAACACAGCGTCCAAAGAAAACGGACGTCAGTATGAATATTGTACTGAGTATGAGAGGCATAAACAATGAAATAAGACAATGACATAAAGGAAATACCAATATAAGACATCTATGTCTGACTGTCAAGTATAAAGGAAAAAATACATGCTGCTTACTCATAATCGTCATCATGTCATGTATGCATAAATATATAAGTTGCCCGTCCATATAGGTACGGTGTAATACTGTATAAGCTTCCCGTCCATATCGGAACGGTGTGATAATCATAACATTAGCCTGCGTCCAGGCCTCCCGTGTCCGGGATATCATCTCATGCCGCCCACTAGTGGTGTCTGTCCATGCCATCTGGCCATGGTGTATACGCTGCCCGCCTTAGCGGTGATTGCCCGGCCATATAGGCGCGGTGTTATATCATCATCATAACATGCTTATCATAGTGTGCTCATCATAATCTGCTTATCTTATCATGGTACATGCATAAGGCTCAAGATCAACTATACTTTATCGGGGTAACGTAAGGTCGTGATCCCCCGATCTCATTATGGAGCAATAATTGACATTCTGCCTCACCTTGAACGAATTAGCACATAAGGTGAGTGTAAGAAATAATAACATCATTATCATTATGGCATCATCATATCATATCTCTTATCTTATTGTCACGACCCAACCCCGTAGGCCGTGACTAGTGCCCGAGTTGGGCACCCTAACGAACTTATCCAATTCGAATCACATACAAATAGCGTATACGGGCACAAATATCACACGCTGCCACAAATTATATTAAACTGTCTTAGACACATTTCAAGAACAACCATATATATATATATATCAGAAGCCGACAAGGCTATCAAATGGCGCAACGGCCCAAAACATATACAAATGCACGCCGACAAGGCGGCCATGGCGAGTGGGATCATACAAGCACACCTGTACAGAAGTAGGCACAACCCACATATACGTCTACAGACCTCTAAACAGACCAACCGAATCATATGACGGGACAGGGCCCCGCCGTACCCCAAATAGTCAGATATACAAAGCATATATGTCACAAAAGATGTGTACCAACATATGGGCTCCGGATCAAAAGGAGCACTCTATGATAGCAGAATGTGTGGCCTACACTGGCGGATCTCGAACCACTGTACCTGCGGGCATGAAACGCAGCCCCCCGAAGAAAGGGGGTCAGTACGAAAGATGTACTGAGTATGTAAAGCATAAAGTACAGAAATCCAAACCATAACTGGAGTGAAGGGTATAGAGAGAAAATACCGGATCAATATATCAAAACCTGTACTGAAGACATATGTACATAATGCAAACAAAAATCATGCATAAGGCTCAGGAACGTGGTCACCACTCCGACGCTGGTGCCACAACACAGCATAACTCCAGAAGGTTTCAAATCTCCGTACAACCCCGTACATAACACATCATCACAACATATCATAAGCCATATCACAGCATAACTCCATAAACGGAACCCGGCCCTATGGCGAGGTCTCGTGAACCGTAACACAGCATACTGCCGAATATATCATAGTGCGCACGATCACAAAACCGGCCCGGGATCCGGTGAACGATGTAATAGTAGTATGCACGAGCGGAGTAGTGCGGAAATCATATGCATATAAGTAAATAAATTCCGAGACTCGATAAATAAATATGTATATACCGATATCAGGAAGCTCAGAAACAGGTATCGGGTCAATCGGAATTAGGATACAAAAATTACGAGCTTTTGAAGTTCGGAACCTTCTAAAAATATTCCACAAGCCATATTTAGAAATTCAAGTAACAAACATATTAGGTATCTTTCAAATATCATTATGGATCAAACCAAATGGAGACTTTGGAACCATATATACGTACCAAAATATTTATCAAAGACTTACGTCATATCAATTTTCTTTCAAACACTTTCGGAAATATACCAACGAGGACTTTCGAACATCATACATACATATCAAACCGCATGGAATACTTACGGAAATCAAAGACATCGGCCATCCTAGTGGCGCTAAGAATAGAATTTTCTTTAGAAACATACGTATACATTATTTGTTCACTCCATAAAGGTCATGCCAAAAGAAGGGAAGGTAAGCTCTACATACCTTACGTCGTTCAAGAGCTCAGTCCAGCCAAGAAATTCCATAATTAATATGATAAACCTTATATGCCTAGAAATGATCTTCTTCCACCTTACTTTTCTTCGAAGAAAATCCGAATTCAATAACACGACAAAATAAAACCAACCTCCGTGCTTGAATTTTAAAAAAATACTAAGTTGATCCACTGGAACAACATTGCTATTTCTCATTCCTTTTTGAAACCAATATATGTAATTAACGTAAAACGTGGGATCCCAAATATTTGTTGCACTTCATTGCTGCTTCCCAAAGGAGAAAGAGAAAAGTAATTCCTGGATCATTCTTGTTTATTACAGAAGGACGAAGGTAGCTAAGATATATATATATATATATATATATATATATATATATATATATATATATATATATCGATATCTTATCAAAAAGATAAGATGGACATGAATTAAATAATATAGGTTTGGTGGTGGATACATATTCATTGTTCTGATAACAATACATATTTCAAGGAAAGTTAGGCACGTTGCACTTAATAAAATATGCTAACAAAAGTTACTTCATGAACAAAGGACACCTAAGCTCCTCTAATATCTCCACACTAAATAATATGATCATGGTTAATTAATTTCCCACTTCGCTAATGTTTCCATACTAATTGCAATTAATTAGTAAACTGAGCACTAATAAAATCGGGATTAAAAATCTTTGTCTCATATCTCAAAATTAATCTTATCCTTAAATTTATTTACAAATAATCAAATGTACAAAAATACGGGATGTTATGAAGTCAGATGAAAACTTATCAGAAAAAGATTTTTGCTGGCCAAATTTCTTAATTATAAAGAATGAATAAGTAGTGATGATGTCTAATACATGTCCAAAATCCATGTGGTAACGTGGATGATATGCCACCCCTCCAATTATTTTAATATAAAAGTAAGGTCATAAGATGTAATCTCATACACTAATATTTTAATATTTCTTTGAAATACATAAGCTTCCAAAACTTTTGTTATTGAAATATCATATCAACTTAAGACATACAGGTATTTCACAAAAACTAATACATCTAGAAATTATGTTTGTCAAATTATAATCTTTTCTCAACCTAATATCAAGAGTACAAATTTTTGTACTATCAATTCTCATAATGGAAAAAAATAACTTTTCATAAGAGAAAATAATTTATATTCTCATAACAAATAAAATCGCATTTATAAATGTCCTCACACAGCACATATAATCTAAAACGTATTCGAGAAGTAGTAACAGTAATAACTATAGAAAATCATACTTTTCAAATATTTATTAAAATGAGTTTACTTAAAAGAAAATACCAAAGGCAAATGAGCTTAAAACTTTAACTGATCTTTTGCCCTTTACACGTGGTGCATGCCACAATTGAAGATACGACCCACTCCATAATAATATAGTGTAATAGGATTACACATAAGGCCCGCTTCATGCTTACTATACATATAATTCTCAAAACGTGTCCTAGATCTAAGTAAAAATAATAATTTGTGTCTACTTTTGGCCCACCATGCCACTACACCTTTTAATACACATGCAACTTTCCTTGACAATTTCAAATGATGCTGTGTCCCTTCCATGTGAATAAAATAATACACATGCCAAACATTTAGCTTGTACACTAAATCTGAAAATGTAACCAATCCATATTGGGTCCACATCTGGAAATCATGCCCCTAAAATTTCTCACGTTAATTCATTTGCCTCCCAACTCACTTAAATATTTACCACTTAATAATCTAATCATAGTTAATTAATCCCTAATCTCCATTAATATTTTCATACTAATTGAAACTTATAAATACTCGTGCACTAATTAAAATTGAGAATTAAAAGTCCCTATTCCATATCCCAAAATAATCCCGTCCTTAACCTATGCCGATTCGCTTAAAAATATTCCAATGTACAAAAATATGGAATATTACAGCTTCCATATCCGAAAAATCAACTACTAAAATTACTTATTCTTTGTGCACATTTTATGTTCTTGGACGTTGGCTATAAAAAATGGTGTCATACATTTGTGTTTTGGATTCTTTGTAATTTGTTTGGTAAGGATGAATATTAAAGTGTAGTGTAATGACTCATTTTTCCTTTAGGAGCGTACTTATGCGTTATTTGTTTAACCTCAATTCCTTACGGTACATGTGTACCATCCCTTTAACCACCTATAAGCTTGGGGAATAACCTCGTGTCCATTACTAATATCATTTAACTCGCACGCTTTCCGACGTACGAAAATACGGGATGTAACACTTATATAGCCATTTATGGGTATAGGCTTTTAGCTTTCCGGAATATAGGAACCCACGAAGAGGAAAGAAAATCATACTATAGGATTCATGCCATTAGAAAGAAAGGACTAGCCTCACATACCTTTGACGTTTAACTAAGCTACCACTTGGTTGTTCTCCTTTGATATCACGTTTCTACCTTCAAGAGAGAATTCGCACTATCGTTAGTTAATCGACTATAAGAATGCGCTACTATTTCTAGGGAAAATTGGGTAGCACTTCCTTTGTTTCTACTACTTTTCCCATATTCTATATCAACTCCCAAACGCTCCCAACAACATTCACAATATTGCAATCAACAATAATCGTTTATATACATTGACCACAATCCACCATTTCTCTTCAATTTCTCCACATTTATGGTTATAGCTTACTATCGCGTTTCCTCATATACAATACTTATTTCATGGCCTAAATGTCATTTATAACCTATTCATAATCACAACACACAAACATTCATGATTCAATCAAACTACCATCCAACCATGACACTATTCACTCATTAATGACCCATTTCCTATGTCTTTCTACAATTCAAGTATCTTAACCTTTCAACACCTTAAACAACATGGTATAGTCATGAAACCTACCTTAGATGATGGTTGAACAAGCCTTGAATGGAATTACTCCTCTAGCATCAAAACCCTACTTCACTCCTCTTGGGTTTTCTTGAGATAGATGAACTTTAGCTAGGTTTCATACACTTTGCCTCATAGTTTTGGTGTTATTGATCGTGGATTTCCTTTGATTTTCTTGTGGATGAGTGTTAGAGAATGTTCTAGAGGTCTCTTGACTTGTGGAGAGTGGGAATGAAATGAAAAGGGTCCCTTATATTAATTCACCAAAGCTGGCCGGACAACTTTATACGGACCAACATACGGTCCGTATAATTTTCACTAACTGTATGTTGGACCGTATGTTTGTTCCAGTGAGCCATGTTGTTCTGGACTGGATCTATGGCCTGGACATACAGTCCGGGAATTTTATACGGCCAGTATGTCTGGCCGTATAATGTTCAGTTGTCCGGAACTTGTTTTCGTCGACTCGTTTGATCTCCGATCCTTATGGAACCGTCTTAACACTTGTTTAACACTCTAATACCAATCTAAGGGAATCTATCACATGTCTCTAAAACATCATTATTCCATCATTAACTCGTCGCTCGTAATCCTTGCCCGATACATAACATATCATTTACTTTCTTCGTCAAACTTCTTTCTTTACGTCTAATGTCTTCGAGTCTTGATTAGGATCATCAAATGCTATCTCCTACTTATCAAATCATCGTGTACGTCGTTCCCTTCGCTAGCTTATTCGCTGTACGCTAACGGAGAATTTTCCAAGGTGTAACAAGATTAACCTCAACTCCAGTCTTAACACTTCCAGAAGGGCCGGATGGCCATGTTGTGTATTGTGATGCTTCCGGTTTTGGGTTAGGATGCGTGTTAATGCAGCATGGTAAAGTCATTTCTTATGCTTCGAGACAGCTGCGGAAACATGAAAAGAACTATCCAACTCATGATCTCGAATTAGCTGCGGTTATTCATGTATTGAAAATGTGGAGACATTACTTATATGGAGTGCATGTCGATATTTATACAGATCACAAGAGTCTTAAATAAATTTTCAAACAGAATGAGTTAAATCTGCGGCAGAGGCGGTGGTTATAGTTATTGAAAGATTACGATGTGAATATCTTGTACCACCCCGAAAAAGCAAATGTAGTAGCCTATGCGCTTAGCCGCCGATCAATGGGCAGCCTATGTGAAGTTCCTCCAGAAAAGAAAGAGATGGTTCATGAGCTCCACCAATTAGCTAATCTTGGAGGGCGTGTAATTGATTTGGGTAGTGCAGGGATTGGTATTAATGATCCCACAGTTTCATCTCTGAATATAGAAGTGAAAGAGCGTCAGTATGAAGATCCTCAATTGTGCCATTACAGAGACACATCTCATAGAAAAGATAAGTCCCCATTTGAAGCTTCTATGGATGGAATTCTTAGATACCGAGGCAGGCTATGTGTGCCAAATGTTGCAGAGTTGCGCCGTCGAATTCTAGAAGAAGCCCATTATTCTCGATATTCTATTCACCCAGGTGCAACAAAGATGTATCATGATATCAAGATGATGTATTGGTGGGATGGCATGAAGAAAGACATAGCAGAATTGGTAGCTCAATATCCAAATTGCCAGCAAGTGAAAATCGAACACCAAAAACCAGGAGGATTATTGCAAGCAATAGAAATCCCTACTTGGAAATGGGAAGTGATCAACATAGATTTTATTGTGGGGTTACCTCGTTCTCGAGGCAAGCATGATTCTATATGGGCGATTGTGGACAGATTAACAAAAGCAGCTCATTTTCTTCCAGTCAGAACCACATACTCAGCAGAAGACTATGCAAGGTTGTATCTGAAGGAGATTGTGCGGTTCCATGGTATTCCACTATCCATCATCACAGATATAGGAGCCCAATTTAGAGCCAAGTTCTGGAAGTCTTTTCAAGAAGTCCTAGGTACTCAAGTGAAGCTTAGCACGACATTTCATTCGCAGACTGATGGGCAAGCCGAATGTACTATTCAGACCTTGGAGGATATGCTAAGAGCATGTGTTCTATATTTTGGTGGTAGCTGGGATGATCACTTACCTCTAATCGAGTTTGCATACAACAATAACTACCATTCCAGTATCCAAATGGCTCCGTATAAAGCTTTATATGGAAGAAAGTGTAAATCCCCAATTGGATGGTTTGAAACAAGAGAAGTACAGCTAATAGGCCCTGAATTGACTCAGCAAGCTGTAGAAAAAGTCAAGGTGATCTGAGATCGATTGTTGACAGCCCAAAGTCGCCAAAAATCTTATGCGGACAATCGCCGGCGAGACTTGGAATTTCAAATTGACGATTGGGTATTTTGAAGGTGTCGCCAATGAAAGTGGTGATGAGATTTGGCAAGAAAGGAAAGTTACGTCCACGATACATTGGACCTTATAAAATTATCCGCAAGGTGGATCATGTAGCCTACGAATTGGACTTGCCTTCAGAGCATGAACCAGTTCATCCAGTCTTTCATGTCTCGATGCTCCACAAGTGTGTTGGGGATCCTACGAGGATTGTTCCGATTGATTATGTCGATGTGACAGAAAAGCTAGCATATGAAGAAGTACCTATTGCCATCTTAGACTGGCAAGTGCGAAGACTTCAAAATAAGGAAGTAGCTTCGGTCAAAGTCTTGTGGCGAAAGAACAACCGATAAGAAATGACTTGGGAGCGGAAGAGAGTATGAAGTTCAAGTATCCGCACTTATTCCAACCCCCAAGAGAGATTCAAGACGAAACACTAACATTATGCGGTATGTATGCTTACTTTTCATGTTTTTCGTCGTGTGTGGCCAATTTATAGTTATATTGTGTTGTGGACCTGTGAGGCAATATTATTATGGGATGTTGTGACAGGATGGTAGTTCCATGTTACAGGGGAAACTCTGGCAAAATTTTCATAGAATTCCCGAGTGTTTAACATTCGAGGACGAATGTTCCAAAGGGGGGGGGGGGGGGGGGAGAATGTTACACCTTGGAAATTTCATGTCGTCGCATAGTGAAAGAACCAATGAGATCTTGAGGGTAACAGGAAGTTCTTAAAACCATAAGGCGAATATTTGGTGGTCTTAGAATGCGTACGTTAAAGATCTTGAAGTTATATGAATTGATGGAATAAGGATTGACAAGGATAAGTGCAGTATAAGTGATGTTTAGGAAGGATTTCGTAAATTATTGCGTTAAGAATTGTTTGGTAAGGTCTTGAGGACGAGTTATAGGGATGTTTAAATCATTAATGAAGTATTAAACAAGTGTTAAGAAGGTTGTATAAGGGTTGGAGATCAAACGAAACGACGAGACCAACTTCGGGAAAACTGTGAGTTACACGACCATGTTATACGGCTCGTGGAATGTTATACGGACCATATAATGGTCCGTATAACTCAATAGCATGTATGCTTTCCAAGGTGGTGAACCACGGCCACTTGTACGGGCCGTGCAATGTTCCACGGACCGTACAAGTGTCCGTGGAAGTCCCGACGGGCTGAGTAAGTTCAATTATATAAATGTGATTCCACTTCATTAATTTCATTTCTCACACACTTCTTCATCTCTCTCAAGACCTCTAGAAGGTTCCACATACTTCATCTTCAAGAATACAAGGGGAATCAAAGGTTTATACCATAGATTCAAGTGAATAGAGTGAAAGGAAGCTCGTTGGGGTTGCAAGAGTCAAGAAATCCCTTGGAAGTTGAAGGTAGGGTTTTCTCCAAGTAAAGTATTTTCCAACCAAAACCCGTTCCTATGCATTCAAAGGTGAGTTTCATGATTTCTCCATGTTGTTTAAAGTATGGAAAAGTTGAGACACATGGATTATGGAAGAAAATGGAAAATGGATCACTAAAGATGAGATTAGTAGTAATTGTGAATAATAGATTAATATGAATCATGAAATTGATAAGTAGTGATTGTAATTACGTTATGAATGATGTTAAGAGCATGAGAGAAACGTTAGATGAGAATGAGTGTAACGTGGTAGTATGATTATGATTATGAATGACCTTGAGAGGAAATTGTAGGAATTGGATAATGATGAATTTGACTAAAGTCATTGATGATGATATTGTGAATGTTAATATTGACGTTTGGGAGTTGAGATATGATACTGGTAAAGTAGTAGAAACAAAGGAAATGCTGCCCAATTTTCTTTAGCTTTAGTAAGTACGTTTAAGCAATCGATTAACTAATGTTAATGCGAATTCTCTTGAAGGTAGAAACGTGAACATCGAAGAGGAACGTTCAAGCGATAGAGTAGCTAAACGAAAAGGTATGTGAGGCTAGTCCTTTCTTTCTATGGCATGAATCCAATGGCATGATTTCTCCTTCCTCTCCATGAATTCTCTATATCCCGGAAAGCCAAGAGTCTAAGATCATGAATAGCCATATGAGATAAGAGATATGTTATGAGGTCAATAATGTTGATGATGAGTTAAGTATAAAGATTCTAGAGTTCATGATATGATGTTCCTATAAAGTTAATGATGTCGTTTATTGTATACACTCAACTTATATACTATTTCCTTCAAGGTGAGGCAGAATACTTATAGATGTTCCATAATGGAATCTGGGGTTCACGACCTTATGTCACCTCGATAAAGTATAGCTATCTTTGAGTTATTATACATGCATTATGATGTGTATATGTTGATGACATTACACCGTGCCTATATGGACGGGCAGACACACCACTAGTGGGCTGCTTATATGCCGGACGCGGGAGGCCTGGACGCAGGTTAATTATTATCACACCGTACCTATATGGACGGGAAGCTTATGCTTATACACTTGTACATTTATGCATACATCACACGATGATGATTATGAGTAAGCCAGCATGCGTTATTTCCTCTATGATTGACAGTCAGATACAAATGCTCCTTGTTAATGCTTCTTTTATTTCATTGACGTATCATTATTGTTCATGCCTCTTCTACTCAGTACAATGTTCGTACTGACGTATGTTTTCTTTGGACGTTGTGTTCATGCCTATAGGTAGACAGGGAGGTGATCTTGATCCAGACTCGTAGGAGCTAGTAGCTGATTAAGAGCACTCCATTGTTCTGGAGGTGCCTTTGACTATTCTTTTGTGTATATATGTATATTTTTGGCACGACGGGGTCCTGTCCCGTCCCTATGTCTAGCACTCTTGTAGAGGCTCATAGATACGCAGTGTGGGTTATATGGTCTCACGAGGTTACTACTGTGTATATGTATATTATCATTTTGATAGCCAAAAGGCTTATGCCTATAAAAGTATTTATGTTCTCAAATGAAAAACTGATTTTCTTATAATTTAGTTATGAATTTGTTAAAAGAACGTTAATGAGTATGAGGAGTAGTAGAACGAGTGGTGCTCGGTGGTTAGCCCCGGGTACCCATCACGGCCCCTAGTCGGGTCGTGACAGATGAGCTCCGTACTAATCTGCGAGAGGCTATGGGACATTTCGAAAACTTTGAATTCTTTCATTCTTTCATGCTACTTCATTCGAATTGGTATCTGAATATCCTTGTCTTATTCTCCCCCGAATGGTGAAAACTTGTTCTTAAATTCATATGCGATTGGTTTTGTGATGATGTGTTGTGGTGGGGTACAAGGTGTGTCAGCTTGATTCAGATGCGTGACCAAGTTTAGTTTCTAGTAATGGCTTGAGGATTCAGTTGATTGGGATTGTATTTAATTCTAGTTTATGTTCGGGGTTTCTTTAGAAATGGGAAAGATCGTACAAAGGGTCGAATGACCTCCATGTTTTCAGCGTTGGGTTGCTCGAAAGTAGCAAAGGGTATTCTCAGCTTAACAAAAGTGATGTGTCCTATGTTATGATTGGTTCTGGGAAAAGTTTCAACTCCGTCAAGGCTTTGTGATGGTGCGCATGGCACGAGTGTACCTTTGGCAGGTCAATGATTCATCAGTGGCAGGGCACTAGATCGTCGATATCCGAGGAAGAGTGTAAGATCGATAAGGATCATCAGATTCGTAAAAGTATAGTCATTGTGTGTAATAAAGAAGAGAAGTTTGAGAATAAGGACATAAAAGACAACTTTTAGGGAAAACGTCTAGTGAAATAGAATTTCTTAGGGTATTTTGGTAGTAGTACTTTTCGTGTTAATGGGATGTAGGCGTAAGAAAGAGGATTTGGATAGCTTAATCTTCGCTATTGGGAAGGAAACAATTAGCATCTGACGTGCTTGTTAGAATAAGTTTACAATTGGTACGAGAGTGGATTCATATTCGGTTGTGAGAATTTGAGTTGGGCTTCGACTTGAATTTATGCTAGTGGCTTGTGGGACCTTTTCAAAAGGTGATTATCGGCTCTAGACCGAAAAACAGGGTTACTTGTGACTAGTGGAGACTTAAGATGTTGGGTAGTTGTGGTTCGGGTCTTTCAATAAAGTGGTATGTTTGCCGGGTCTTCGTGTCTAGAGGAATAATAAGGATATCGTGGAATCAAGGACTAGTTCGATTGACAGTTAAGTTACGGTCATTTATGGTATAATATACAAGGGTTCGGTGTCGAGTTGGTAATTCGGTAAGGCCATGGGCCAATGATAGCCAGTGGTTAACTAGTAAGAATGACTCTAGTCAGGAACAAGTGTGAAGTTCTAGTATTCAAGGAGCTATCGAGTATTGCATCTAGTATGGAATTGGGGTTGAGAGCTTTGTACCTGTTGTGTTAGTTTCGGCTAGTTCCTGCTATTACTGATATTGTTATCTGGTTGAGTTGATCGAATGACAGGGTTAACCGCTTGAATGGTTAGAGGTGTTCTGGTTCGACAATTGGGCGAAGTGGTAAATCAATGGTGAGGTTTGGATAAATTCGAGTTATAGAGAACATTTCATATTTAGAGATAATTTCATTTTAGAGTTGAATGCGTTAAAGGAACTCTAGTGTGTAGAGTATGTCATATGCTTCTATCTCAAGGATTAACTCGGCCAGTTTGTAAGACTTATGGTTGTGCAATATTCTATTGAGTGGGTTCGAGAAATTGTTACGATGACGATAATTGTGGTTTGATTAGAAATTAAGGAATCGGGAAGTTAAGGAAAGGTATAGTTAGTCGAGAATCGGCAGGAATGAGGTACGTCTGCGGGATTACTTGGGTCAGTATGAATTGTGCTGATGGTTTCTTGCATATTTCAGATGGGAACGGGTTGTTATTGCGTTTCTGACACTTTTGATCCTTTTCCGAGCTTTATTAGCTCATATTTAACCCGCGGGGAACGATGGCATGCTTCCCGTGGTCATCGGAGTTGATATGAGTAAGTTTTGGTGAATGTTGGCTTAAAAGCGAAAAATGGTTGACTTAAAGTTGACTTTTGGGTAAACGGACCTTTTTTGGAAATCCGTCGATTCCGAGAGGTCCAGATGGTCTATTAGAACATGAGTGCATACTTGGTTTATGAGTAGACGGTATCGAGTGTTAGTCAGGACATTGGGTGAAGTTCATGAAACTTGGACTTTTTTCTAGTTTACTGGTGTTCCCTTCCGCGGCACTAATACCCCGAAGCGGCACCGCGTAAGTAGTGGACCGACCATTGAAGCGGTCTAGACCATTTTGAAGGGACCGCTAAAGCAGTACCTTGAGTGTCGAAGCGCGACCGGTGAAGCAGTCAAGCTAAGCACCAAAGCGCATGTCAGGCAGTAACTGAATTGTTTAAGTGATAAAAACCCCTAAGTCTCTAAACATTTCACCATTTCGTCTATAGGCTATTGGAAAGGGTTTTGGAGTTCTTGAAGAGGCTAAGCTCTGTGGTGAGTTTCCTCAACCCTATACTTCATTCCTTGATCATTAAACTACCATAGAAACTCATGGTTCATGCTAAGTTCATCAATAAGTTAGGTGTTAATAGTGGATTTTAATGGGTTTCTTCCTAAATGATTTCTTGGCTATAAATATGAAATTAGTGGTTGGGTTAGCTCTATTTAGCTTGGATTTGATGAATATAAGCTACAGTAACATGTTTACTTCTTGATTAAGGTCTAATTGTTGAATTGGGAGTTAGGGTTTATACTCAAATTTGGGGGTTTTGCCTAGAATCCAAATTTGAGTAAATTGTTGGTTCTTCTAGATTGATATTGATGGGAATTGATCGCCTAGAGCTTTAATTTCACGTTGAGATCTTTAGATTCCTAATTTCATCTTTCGTGTTCATAAATTTAATCCATAGGTTGGGAATTTGGGTCCTGAATAGAAGTAGGATTTGAATGATGTTCTTCTTGATTCTAATTCCATGATTCAGATATGTTTAGACTTACGTATTCTCGAGGCTGAAAGAAAAGGGAAGACTAAGGTTGGATTTATTGGAGACTTTGCTGTTCGGCCTTCCAGGTAGGTTATGGTTTACCTTATGGGGAGACTTCGATTAGCGAAGCGTATGTTTAGATGATATTGTCGGAGAATGCATGTAAACCTTCAGGTGTGAAGTTGGGTTGGATATTGTCTCAGGTTGGGCCTTGTTGTGTGATTTGGCGGCTAGCCACCCCGTTGCATTGTTGACTTATTTGGTTCTATTTACCTATTGGCTCATTGCCATGTTGAGACATTGGATATTGGTGATTAGAGATATATCTTGGCTTTGATATTGCGGTACTTTACTTGATTGATATTAAGATAAGTATAGTGATTCCATTGTGGCTTATTGTGTATCCTTAGTATTGATATTACTTGTGTGCCATATGTGGTACTGTTGAGATTGATTTGATTATTGACATTGAGCTCATACATTGCACGCATTCGCATCCTTCATGATATACCATTGATACATTGATGATATACAAGAAAACACTGTTATGAGATGGGCTCAGTTAGATGAGAGTGACGTGAGGACCGATGTTCGATGTTTAACTTGAAATCGAGGTATGAGTGCTGGTAGTGATTGCCGAGGTCTTTGCTCGAATCGTAAGAGTACATGGACTTCACGGGTCCCCTATGGGTTGTGCTGTCGAGATGTGATGTTCCATCATCAGAGTACATGTATAGGGTGCATATACATTGTATTCACACTTCATAAATTATTGCATTGCATTGTATCATTTGGCTTCCTGTGATATTCCTGTGATTTAGCCGTTGTGATATACGGATTAAGTATTGATATACTGAGACTTGGCATAGTTGGGCTTAGATGCTACAACATAGGTGATGATTCGTTCTGATACTATTGTGATGTACTGGTTCGGATTGATTATAATGAGACTTAGCACAGTTGGGTTTAGATTCTATAACATAGGAGATGGCTTGTTCTGTGGATATAGATTTGTGTTGACTAGTACTTGTTGGTTTATGTGTTTATCTTGCTTTGTTGTTTTTATATACGTTAGCTAGTCTTAGTCGCCCTATGATACCTACCAGTACTTGTTGTTGGTACTGACCTGCACTTGCTGCATTCTTTTATGAATACAGAGTACCAGGTGAGATCGACTTCAACTCCTCGTGGCTGATATTCGACGATGGCTGATTCGAGTCTTTCAGGGTGAGCATGAGGACGTGCGCTGCCCGATGACTCTTTCTATCATTATGTTTTACTTCTATTCTGAGACATGATCTTTGATACTAGTTACGTATTATTATGATTCAAACTTGTAGTATTTAGTTAGATACTCTAGTATGACCAGACCAGCTACTGGGGCGGATTTCATTTACTCCCGTATTTTCTTATTTATATTATAATTGTGGGACTTTCGCTATTTTATTTCTTCCGCTATTTTCTATTATTTGTGAATGTTGACTCAAGGGTTCGCCTACCGAGGTGGAAAAGGTAGGTGCCCGCATGACTTAGTGAAATTGGGTCGTGACAGTGTACTTATTGAATACGCTTAAAGAAGGAAGCCTACAGAAATGGACCAAGTGATATGAAGAAGTTCTGTGAGGTTTCGTGATCATCAACTAGTGAGGAACAAAATTCAGGTAATTGACATGTTAAGGTTTATAGGAAGTGGCTTGCGTGGTTCACCACTGGATAGTTTGTAACACTCTACAGTGGATGAGCTAGTGTTGTTTAAGAGAAATCATTTATGAAAATTCCTATTATGTGAGGGCTAGAGTTATATTCCCGAGATGGGACTGTATTCATGGTAAGTGTCTATGTTGCTAGTAATATTGATTGGATATCTTTGAGGTATAGTTTTGGATATAAAGGACTTGGAGATTGTTTTTCTAGGTTGGCGCAAGAGGTTGAGAGATTTGATGCTTTTGGATGTATTATGGGCTTGTCAAGGTATTACAATGGGAGGTTCGACGGTTAAAGGATTATTATATGAGGCTACAGGTGTTTGTAACGAAAAGTTTTAGGGTTGTATCAGATTCGCGTACCGGGTAAGGGTTGAGAAACTCTAAGGTACATTCATAAGGTATAGTTCTTCGGTACTCAGTTAACAACATGGACATGATTCATCTTTTGGAGTCGAGAGTGATGGATATGTTACATGAGGAGAACATTAGAATTTGCCGCACAGATGCGTGATAGGACTGTGATTGGTTTTTCATAATTCAGAGTCAGTTTGAGTGGTTATTGATAATATTCAGTGGTGGTGCATTCATTTAGGGTCATTGTTGTTTGATTAGAACTTGATAAATTGTGTTCCTATCTCCAAAAACAACTTATGGATTCCCAGTAAATCACCTTCACGGATGCGATGTGTCACGACCCGACTCGGGGCCGCGACGAGAGCCCGGTGCTAACCCACCCGAGCACCCTCTTAGCTTACTCTTATACTTACATCTAGGTGAGCCACATAATTATACATGCATTTCCATTCATTCGTCAACTAGTCCCATTTGGACAACAACCCATTTATATCATCGTAGGCATTTATGCCACATCAATGTACATGGGCCCACGTGGCCGACAAAATGATATACAAAACATAGGCCAACAAGGCCAAGCACATCTACCCACACACACACATATATCTACGAGCCTCTAAGAGTATAACATATCACATTAGCGGGACATGTTATGTCCCGTATTTTCATACGTCGGGACGCTTTAAAATAAGCGCGACGAGTTAAAGGCAAGACTATCTTAAGATATGAAGTAGAGATTTTAACTTCCGGTTTCGTGTCGAGTCACAATTTATCCACAACTTTCGTGTGGCATTAAACTAGTAATGGAAAATTGGGATGAAACTAACCATAATTGGATTAAAAAGTGGGATTGGAAAGACAAAAAAAAAATCAGTCCACTTTATGCCTTGTTTGGCCGTGCCATGTAAGGCTTTGGTCAAAGAATCTTGACCCAATTTAGTGTAATCCACATGGCCAACTCAATGAGGGGAACATATTGACACAAAGTCTGATCACTCCACACCTTCACAACATAATTTTCATCACCACAAGTCAAGAAACATTTAGAGATAGAAAGAGTAGAGAGAGGTGCTCTCGGCTAAGAGCTAGCCGAGAGGGTGGGGTGATATTGTGCCCAGAAATTCCAGTTTTTCTCCATCAAAACTATCCCTCATCTAGTGTGTAAGAAAGTGTATTAGTTGTTGAAGAGAAACAAGAAAGTGAAGCACTCAATAGAGTTGAAAATTCGGCCAAGTGAAGCACAAGATTGAAAGGTAAGAATGTTTGTTGTTTCTTGTGTTGCATGATGATTTGAATGTATAGTTCATGCATGTTGTTGTTGGATTATGGTTGTAGTTGAAGTAGAGAGTGAGCCGTGTGTGAGGTGAGTTTATGACTGATTTCATTGTGCATGTATTGTTAGTGAATTGAATATGTATCAACATATGTAAATGAACAAAGATTGTGGGAGTTTGGTCGTGATGTTGCATGTTGGCTATTGGACTGTTTTTGCTCGAATTTAAAATGAATCATGTGTTGAAGATTCTGATGAAGTCATGCTTAATCTTGTTGAACATGTATTGGAAATGAATTGAATGCATTGTAGTTGGATAAACGAATGAAAATCATGAAGTTGGAGTAGTTGTGATGAAACCGGGTAGGGGGCTGTTTTGGACGAATTCATGGACTGTTTTGGGCTATAATTTGATTGTTGTTGTTGTGGACATTGTAGTGTATTGTATGCATGTTGAATATGTAAATTAAGGTGTTCAAGAAACGAATTATGTTGAGGGGTAAGGGCAGTCCAAAAACCGTGGACAGTTTTAGGGATTAGAAGTGAAATTGTGTGTGTTGAATGTTGGTTTTCGTTGGAAACGTGTAGTGAATGTAAAATGCCATGATTCAAGTTAAAACTGAACTGATTGTGGGCTGTTGTAATAGTGAAGATGATGCTAAAACAGTTCCAATATTTCATGAAAGTAAAGTCATGAAAAGTGTTGTGTTGTTGCAAGTTAAAACTGGAAAATTGCTAAGTAAGAATGGAAATGATGTGTGTGTTGGGTTGCCGTGTGTATGAGACTGTTTTGGGTGGTGTAGGGACTGCCCAAGTTCCCTAAGTCATGCTTAAACAATTTTTGATCAATATATGAAAGAACGACTAGCCATGTTAGCTTGTAACGCTAGTTGGGTTAAATGCGAACGACACGTCGTTTAATTGTTAGAAAGGAGTTGTGAATGTCACAATACGTGTTGAATGCCCTTGTAGACTAATTGTAGTTCTTCACATCTTGATATAGGATAAGTATTGTTGGGCAGCAAGTACAAGTTAGAATACAACTAAACGCAAAAGGTATGTAAAGCCTATTCCTTCTTTCTTTTGGCATGTCCTAGACGTAAGAATGAAACGATATGAATTTTGGGGTAAATTCTATTCTCTAGTTTCATGTATGGCTTATGAATCTATATTTCACTAATGTTATTGTCATGTACCTACAGTATGAGTGACTAATGAACGATGCATGAAAGTTCCTATACTTAAAGAATTGCACAACTAAAGACATACTTGACTTCCAAAAGCTATACCATATTAAAGTGACATATGTACATGAAGTCTAAAACGTTTCTTGTAATAGTTTGTTATGAGACTTGAAATGAACTGAAGGTGAACATTATTTTGACACTTAGAGCGGGTTAGTTGCTTATCCCTTGAGTCTAAAAAGATGATTTGCATATATGTGGTTGCTTATTATTCTGCTCGTGCTTACCGCTATATCCTTCACTGAGTCCCGGGCCAGGGTACGTTTTCGTGCGCACATTTATTATATTAATCACCGAGCCCCTCACTAGAGGGCCGGGACACGTTATGTATATATATATGATGATGATATGATGATGTGATGATATGATGATATGATGATATGGAGATGATGGTGGCCAGGAGGGCATATTCCTTATTATCGAGTCCCTTAGGAAAGGGCCGGGACACGTCTATGTTTATGTTATGATGCTATGATTTTAAATTACCGAGTCCCTCATAAAAAAGGGCCGGGACACGTCATGTATGTTTTATACAGAATGATTATGCAGCTTTGACTACAAAACTCTATAATAGCAATGATATGAGAATGATACAGATGAAATATGTTCAAAGGCAAGTTTTATGAAATTCTGTTGTTGCAATGCATCCTATGTACCGCGTCTCAATATAAGTCTATACTATGTTTCAAGCTTTACATATTCAGTACATATTCCGTACTGACCCCCTTCCTCCGGGGGGCTGCGTTCATGCCCGCAGGTACAGACGCTCGCTTTGGAGATCCGCCAGCTTAGATCATCTTTCAGCTATTTTGGACTGCTCCTTTGTTCCGGAGCTAGCTTGTGGTATAACCTCCTTATGTTGTGTCCGTATGTGTTTATTTGGGTACGGCGGGGCCCTGTCCCGCCACATAATACGGTCGTTACTCTTAGAAGTCTGTGGACATCGGTGTGGGTCTGTTTACAGTTGTTGATGCGTTTTATGTTTTGACTTAAGTTTGGGGCGTACCCAGTCGTAATGGCAGCCTTGTCGGCTTGCATATGTGTGTATGTTTGGTATTTTGTATAACGTGGCAGCCTTGTCGACTTGCTTAGGAATATATATAAATGTTGTTGTTTGATAAGTGCAACTCCTCGGGAGATGGATGACTAAGGCATACAGAACTTGACAAATCTAAATAACTCACTATCTTCTTACATACAAATGAGATCATGACATGCTATTTATAAATTATTAGAGATTACAGATAAATATGAGTGTCCAATTCGGGCACAAGTCACGGCCTACGGGGTTGGGTCGTGACAAAAGTGGTATCAGAGCGGTTAAATCCTCAGAGTGTCCACAGTCTGTGTCTAGTAGAGTCTTGTTTATCGATGTGTTGTGCACCACGTTTATAAACAGGAAGCTACAGGACATTTAGGATGTCATCTTTTCTTCTCATTCTAGATCGTGCGATAGAGCTGTATTATCAGGATAAATTTTTCCCTAACAGATTGCTATGTTTTCAGCGATGCCTCCAAAGAAGGCGACAACCGCCCAGAAGGGCAAAGCGGTAGTTGGGGAGACCAGTGGGACCTGGAGAGTCACTAGAGCTTATTCCCAATATGTGCCTGGATTAGAATTCAGTCAGCGAGCTCCGCTACACCATCACTATCAGAGGAACCTAGGGCAGCAGCAGCTGCAGGTCAGGAGACAGACTTACCACCAGCTCCTGCGGCTCCAGCAACCGAGCCTCCAGCTCCCCAGCCAGGGGCAGAGGATAGGGCTATACGTGAAGCAGTACAGTTATTGACTAGGTTGGTATCGGGACAGGCTCGCAGACGTGGGTTAGGAGGTGATGATGCGGATAGACGCGACAGTTTGAGGGTTCGCGATTTTCTGACTTGTAAACCCCCAGAGTTCTATGGGTCAAAGCCCGCAGAGGATCCACAGGAGTTTATTCGACAGATGCTGCGTACGTTGCGGGTGACTAAATCTTCCGAGACTGAGTCGGTCGAATTGGCTTCCTATCAGTTGCGGGATGTGGCAGTTAATTGGTATGAGTCCTGGGAGTTGTCCAGGGGTGAGGATGCTCCACCAGCAGTATGGGACGAGTTCGTAGAGGCTTTTCTGGGTCATTTTCTGCCTCCAGAGATGAGGCGAGCCAGAGTTGACAGATTTATACACCTGAGGCAGAATGGTAGAAGTGTTCGGGACTATAGCATCGAGTTTGATTCGCTGGCTAGGTACGCGCCCGCTATGGTAGCTGACATGACAGATAGGGCGCATCGTTACGTAATGGGCTTGGATAATTATTTGATTGATAGTTGCATGGCAATGGCATCTCAGCCCGGTATAAATATCGCTCGAGTGCAGGCATATGCCCAGGGAGTTGAGGGTCGACAGAGAGGGCGTCGATTTGATAGGGAGCAGGACAGGGGTCAACATAAGAGAGCTAGATCAGCTGGGTATCATTCTGGTGACTTTCGGGGCGGGCAGCCCCAACAGCAGTATAGTCGATATCCTTCCCAGCCGGCACGGAGAGCACCTTCACGATTTACTGGTAGAAGGTTTGATAGGACGGGGTATTCGGGAGCTGGTCAAAGCTCCATGACTTCAGGGTTCCAGACGCACAGGAATTCGGGCCAGATGAGACCACCTGTACCCCCATGTCCTCGATGTGGCAGACGCCATCCAGGGGAATGCCGTCTTATTACTGGTGCTTGCTTTTCTTGCGGCCGTCAGGGCCATACTATGAGGGAATGTCGATTTGGGGGTGGGGCAGGTGGGCCAGCTCAGCCTACGGGATCAGTTGCGGGTTCTTCTTCTTCTTCAGTTGCTATGCGCCCTATGGGGCAAGGTATTCCGACACCAGCAGGCCGTGGCAGAGGCCGTGGAGGGGCTTCTAGTTCTGGCGGTCCTTCCAACCACTTATATGCTTTAGCCAGCAGACAGGATCAGGAAGCGTCGCCAAATGTGGTCACAGGTACATTATCGATTTTCTCCCGAGATGTATATGTATTGATAGACCCCGGTTCCACATTATCATATATTTCCCCTTTTGTTGCTAGTAAAATTGGGATAAAATCTGAACCTATAGAACCATTTGAGGTAGCTACACCAGTAGGGGATTTTGTCTTGGCAGAGCTAGTATATAAAGATTGTTTGGTAGTCATATGTAATCGCTGTACCAGGGCAGATTTGATAGAGTTAGCTATGACTGAGTTCGATGTTATTATGGGGATGGATTGGTTAGCTTCCTGCTATGCTAACGTTGATTGCCGAGGCAAATTAGTTCGGTTTCAGTTTCCAGGGGAACCAATTATAAAGTGGAGGGGGAACACAACATCGCCTAGGGGTAAGTTTATTTCATACCTCAAGGCAAGGAAGATGGTTAGAAAAGGCTATATTTATCACCAGGTTCGTGTGCATGACTTGAAAGCAGAATCACCGACTCTACAATCTGTCCCGGTGGTTAATGAATTTCCAGGTGTATTTCCAGATGAACTTCCAGGCCTTCCTCCTGAACGTGAGATAGAGTTCACTATAGATGTATTGCCGGACACTCAACCTATATCTATTCCTCCTTACAGAATGGCACCTGCAGAGTTGAAAGAATTGAAGGAGCAACTGAGAGATTTGCTGGAAAAGGGTTTCATCAGGCCCAGTACATCACCTTGGGGAGCACCAGTATTATTTGTACGGAAGAAAGATGGGTCGCTGCGAATGTGCATTGATTATAGGCAGCTAAACAAAATCACGATAAAGAACAGATATCCCCTCCCCAGGATTGATGATTTATTTGATCAGTTGCAGGGTGCTAAATGCTTCTCAAAGATAGACTTGCGGTCAGGTTATCACCAGGTGCGGGTAAGGGAGACAGATATTCCGAAGACTGCATTCAGGACTCGATATGGACATTACGAGTTTAGAGTGATGTCTTTTGGGCTGACCAATGCTCCAGCAGTGTTCATGGACTTGATGAACAGGGTGTTTAAGCCATTCCCTGACTTGTTCGTGATTGTATTCATTGATGATATTCTGATCTATTCACGATCGGAAGAAGAGCATGCAGAGCATTTGAGGACAGTACTCAGGGTACTCCAGCTCCAGAAGTTATATGCTAAGTTCTCTAAATGTGAATTCTGGTTGACTTCTGTAGCATTTCTGGGGCATATTGTTGGAGCAGATGGTATTCGGGTAGATTCGCAGAAAATTGAGGCCGTCAAAACTTGGCCTAGACCTACGACGCCTACTGAGGTACGTAGTTTTCTGGGGCTGGCAGGGTATTACAGGAGATTTGTAGAAAAGTTTGCCTCTATTTCAGCGCCTTTAACAAGGCTAACACAGAAGGCAGCCAAATTCCAGTGGACCGATGCTTGTGAACGGAGTTTTCAATTATTGAAAGATAAGTTGACTACAGCTCCTGTTCTAACTCTTCCTGAGGGGCCAGATGGCTATGTTGTTTATTGTGATGCTTTCGGTGTTGGGTTGGGTTGCGTGTTGATGCAGCACGGCAGAGTTATAGCCTATGCCTCCCGACAACTCAGGAAACATGAGAGAAATTATCCTACACATGACCTGGAGTTGGCAGCAGTGATACATGCTTTGAAGATATGGAGACATTATCTGTATGGCGTGCATGTTGATATTTATACAGATCATAAGAGTCTCCAGTATATTTTTAAGCAGAAGGAAATGAATTTGCGACAGAGGAGATGGTTAGAGTTGCTGAAGGATTATGATGTTGAGATTCTATATCACCCAGGAAAGGCTAATGTGGTAGCAGATGCACTCAGCCGTAAATCAATGGCTTGTTTGGCCGGCGTACAACCAGAAAAGAAGGAGATAGTTCGTGAGATCCATCAGCTAGCTAGTCTTGGAGTTCGTTTGGCTGATGCTGATAATGGTAGCATTATTGTACGAGGTGTTGCTGAGTCCTCTATTGTAGAAGAGGTAAAGAGACGGCAATATGAGGATCCTGTTCTGGTACATTATAGAGATACAGCACTTCAGAAGGATGAGACCCCATTTAAGATGTCAGCCGATGGAGTACTACGATACAGAGACAGATTATGTGTACCTGAGGTTGCAGGGTTGCGGCAGCAGGTAATGGGGGAAGCACACTATGCTCGTTATTCTATTCACCCAGGATCGACAAAAATGTATCATGATCTTAGGTGTTTGTACTGGTGGAACGGCATGAAAAAGGACATAGCAGAATTTGTGGCCCAGTGTCCAAATTGTCAGCAGGTCAAGATAGAGCACCAGAAGCCCGGAGGGCTATTGCAGGAGATGGAAATTCCAACCTGGAAATGGGAAGTAATTAATATGGACTTCATCACAGGTTTCCCTCGCACTCCACGGAAGAATGACTCTGTCTGGGTTATTGTTGATAGACTGACAAAATCAGCCCACTTCCTTCCAGTCAGGACTACGTACTCAGCTGAGGATTATGCCCGATTGTATCTTAAGGAGATAGTGAGGCTTCATGGAGTTCCCACAGCTATTATCTCAGATAGAGGGGCCCAGTTTACAGCTAACTTCTGGAGATCCTTCCAGGAGGGATTGGGGACACAGGTGAGTCTCAGCACCGCATTTCATCCTCAGACTAACGGGCAGGCTGAGCGCACCATCCAGACGCTACAAGATATGTTGAGAGCTTGTGTTATTGATTTCAAAGGCAGCTGGGAGGATCACTTGCCGCTTATCGAGTTTGCTTATAATAACAGTTACCACTCTAGCATTCAGATGGCGCCGTACGAAGCCCTGTATGGCAGGAAATGCAGATCCCCTATAGGCTGGTTTGATGTTGGCGAGGCTAAGCTGATAGGCCCAGATATGGTTCAGCAGGCTGTCGATAAGGTGAAACTTATTCAGGAAAGATTACTGGCAGCTCAGAGTCGGCAGAAGGCGTATGCGGATAATCGACGTCGACACTTGGAATTTCAGGTTGGCAATTGGGTGTTCTTGAAAGTTTCACCCATGAAGGGTGTTATGAGGTTCGGCAAGAAAGGGAAGTTGAGCCCAAGGTACATTGGACCTTATCAGGTCATTCGTAAGGTAGGCCAAGTTGCTTACGAGTTAGACCTGCCAGCGGATTTGGCAACAGTACATCCGGTCTTCCATGTGTCCATGCTTCGGAAGTATATAGGCGATCCTTCCAAGGTGTTCCCTACAGACGATATTCAGGTAACAGAGGAGCTATCATACGAAGAGCAACCTATTGCCATACTTGATCGACAAATCAGGAGGCTACGAACAAAAGATGTGGTGTCGGTTAAAGTGTTGTGGCGGAACAATAATAGGGAGGAGGTGACTTGGGAGGCTGAAGAGGAGATGAAAAAGAAATATCCTCACTTGTTTTCCACATTTGCAGGTAATTTAAACTCCTTTACTTGATTGTGTTAAATTGTCTGCTCAATTTATATGTTAGAAATAGAGGAAACCCTTCCCAAAACCCTTATAGAACCTAACGGGATAAAAATCAACATTCGAGGACGAATGTTCTAAAGGGGGAGAGGATGTTATGTCCCGTATTTTCATACGTCGGGACGCTTTAAAATAAGCGCGACGAGTTAAAGGCAAGACTATCTTAAGATATGAAGTAGAGATTTTAACTTCCGATTTCGTGTCGAGTCACAATTTATCCACAACTTTCGTGTGGCATTAAACTAGTAATGGAACATTGGGATGAAACTAACCATAATTGGATTAAAAAGTGGGATTGGAAAGACAAAAAAAAAATCAGTCCACTTTATGCCTTGTTTGGCCGTGCCATGTAAGGCTTTGGTCAAAGAATCTTGACCCAATTTAGTGTAATCCACATGGCCAACTCAATGAGGGGAACATATTGACACAAAGTCTGATCACTCCACACCTTCACAACATAAGTTTCATCACCACAAGTCAAGAAACATTTAGAGATAGAAAGAGTAGAGAGAGGTGCTCTCGGCTAAGAGCTAGCCGAGAGGGTGGGGTGATATTGTGCCCAGAAATTCCAATTTTTCTCCATCAAAACTATCCCTCATCTAGTGTGTAAGAAAGTGTATTAGTTGTTGAAGAGAAACAAGAAAGTGAAGCACTCAATAGAGTTGAAAATTCGGCCAAGTGAAGCACAAGATTGAAAGGTAAGAATGTTTGTTGTTTCTTGTGTTGCATGATGATTTGAATGTATAGTTCATGCATGTTGTTGTTGGATTGTGGTTGTAGTTGAAGTAGAGAGTGAGCCGTGTGTGAGGTGAGTTTATGACTGATTTCATTGTGCATGTATTGTTAGTGAATTGAATATGTATCAACATATGTAAATGAACAAAGATTGTGGGAGTTTGGTTGTGATGTTGCATGTTGGCTATTGGACTGTTTTTGCTCGAATTTAAAATGAATCATGTGTTGAAGATTCTGATGAAGTCATGCTTAATCTTGTTGAACATGTATTGGAAATGAATTGAATGCATTGTAGTTGGATAAACGAATGAAAATCATGAAGTTGGAGTAGTTGTGATGAAACCGGGTAGGGGGCTGTTTTGGACGAATTCATGGACTGTTTTGTGGTATAATTTGATTGTTGTTGTTGTGGACATTGTAGTGTATTGTATGCATGTTGAATATGTAAATTAAGGTGTTCAAGAAACGAATTATGTTGAGGGGTAAGGGCAGTCCAAAAACCGTGGACAGTTTTAGGGATTAGAAGTGAAATTGTGTGTGTTGAATGTTGGTTTTCGTTGCAAACGTGTAGTGAATGTAAAATGCCATGATTCAAGTTAAAACTGAACTGATTGTGGGCTGTTGTAAGAGTGAATATGATGCTAAAACAGTTCCAAGATTTCATGAAAGTAAAGTCATGAAAAGTGTTGTGTTGTTGCAAGTTAAAACTGGAAAATTGCTAAGTAAGAATGGAAATGATGTGTGTGTTGGGTTGCCGTGTGTATGAGACTGTTTTGGGTGGTGTAGGGACTGCCCAAGTTCCCTAAGTCATGCTTAAACAAGTTTTGATCAATATATGAAAGAACGACTTGCCATGTTAGCTTGTAACGCTAGTTGGGTTAAATGCGAACGAAACGTCGTTTAATTGTTAGAAAGGAGTTGTGAATGTCACAATACGTGTTGAATGCCCTTGTAGACTAATTGTAGTTCTTCACATCTTGATATAGGATAAGTATTGTTGGGCAGCAAGTACAAGTTAGAATACAACTAAACGCAAAAGGTATGTAAAGCCTATTCCTTCTTTCTTTTGGCATGTCCTAGACGTAAGAATGAAACGATATGAATTTTGGGGTAAATTCTATTCTCTAGTTTCATGTATGGCTTATGAATCTATATTTCACTAATGTTATTGTCATGTACCTACAGTATGAGTACGATGCATGAAAGTTCCTATACTTAAAGAATTGCACAACTAAAGACATACTTGACTTCCAAAAGCTATACCATATTAAAGTGACATATGTACATGAAGTCTAAAACGTTTCTTGTAATAGTTTGTTATGAGACTTGAAATGAACTGAAGGTGAACATTATTTTGACACTTAGAGCGGGTTAGTTGCTTATCCCTTGAGTCTAAAAAGATGATTTGCATATATGTGGTTGCTTATTATTCTGCTCGTGCTTACCGCTATATCCTTCACTGAGTCCCGGGCCAGGGTACGTTTTCGTGCGCACATTTATTATATTAATCACCGAGCCCCTCACTAGAGGGCCGAGACACGTTATGTATATATATATGATGATGATATGATGATGTGATGATATGATGATATGGAGATGATGGTGGCCAGGAGGGCATATTCCTTATTACCGAGTCCCTTAGGAAAGGGTCGGGACACGTCTATGTTTATGTTATGATGCTATGATTTTAAATTACCGAGTCCCTCATAAAAAAGGGCCGGGACACGTCATGTATGTTTTATACAGAATGATTATGCAGCTTTGACTACAAAACTCTATAATAGCAATGATATGAGAATGATACAGATGAAATATGTTCAAAGGCAAGTTTTATGAAATTCTGTTGTTGCAATGCATCCTATGTACCGCGTCTCAATATAAGTCTATACTATGTTTCAAGCTTTACATATTCAGTACATATTCCGTACTGACCCCCTTCCTCCGGGGGGCTGCGTTCATGCCCGCAGGTACAGACGCTCGCTTTGGAGATCCGCCAGCTTAGATCATCTTTCAGCTATTTTGGACTGCTCCTTTGTTCCGGAGCTAGCTTGTGGTATAACCTCCTTATGTTGTGTCCGTATGTGTTTATTTGGGTACGGCGGGGCCCTGTCCCGCCACATAATACGGTCGTTACTCTTAGAAGTCTGTGGACATCGGTGTGGGTCTGTTTACAGTTGTTGATGCGTTTTATGTTTTGACTTAAGTTTGGGGCGTACCCAGTCGTAATGGCAGCCTTGTCGGCTTGCATATGTGTGTATGTTTGGTATTTTGTATATCGTGGCAGCCTTGTCGGCTTGCTTAGGAATATATATAAATGTTGTTGTTTGATAAGTGCAACTCCTCGGGAGATGGATGACTAAGGCATACAGAACTTGACAAATCTAAATAACTCACTATCTTCTTACATACAAATGAGATCATGACATGCTAATTATAAATTATTAGAGATTACAGATAAATATGAGTGTCCAATTCGGGCACAAGTCACGGCCTACGGGGTTGGGTCGTGACAGGACAGGACCCCGCTATGCCCATAATTATATACACAAAAGAACGAGTACCCAAAAGATATGGCTCCGAAGGAAATGGAGCTCTCTATGTAATCTCCAAATAGGCAGCTATGGATCAAGTCTGTCTCCCTGTGCACCTGTGGGCATGACGCAGCGTCCACAAACAAAAGGACGTCAGTACGAAGAATGTACTGAGTATGTAAAGCGTGATTAACATCAATATAGATGCATCATAGACAATATATGAAGTGGCACAGGAGGGAAGACAATAATATCATCATCATGGCACTTACCTGCCTTTCATAGGAACTTTCCATTTCTCATGCGTATTTCATAATAGTGCTCGTACCCAACTTGGGCTCATATTCGCATACATGCCCTTATTCGTATTCGTATACATAGTCTTTTCACATTCATATTCATATTATATACATAGCCATACACTTATATACATACATAGCGTGCCCGACCATAAGGTTCGGTGTTTCATACGTACTTAGCCAACCAAGGCTCAATGTTATTTCTACCTGGCCCTACCAAGGCTTCAGGGTTATCCGTACCATATGCAGAGGTGTACGCGTGTTACGTAATCGTATACATACTTTATACATAATCATATACATATATCCTACCTGGCGTTATATACTCGGGGTATCATTATAGCCCTTCATAGGCACATATAAGTATAATAGCCCGTAGGCACCTTTGGCATCATTATTATTATTATCGTCATCACTATCTTCACCATTATTGCTACATCTATATCTTAGGCTTACTCGTCATATGAGGGGCGTAGTACAATCGTAGTACATGTTAAGGATCGTGAGCTTATAAGCTCGGAGTGTCAATCACTTGAATACAACATACTCATATAGAGGAATTAGAAATTTGGCCAAGAACCATGCCTTATGAAAGAAGTGTTAGCCTTACATACCTTTTCGTCGGACTATTCTACACTTGCACGTTCCCTTCCAATGCTAGCGTCTATACCTTCATTAATATCATAACAATGGCCATTAGTCATTCACATCATCCACATTATCTAGATTTCTCAATTTGCTTCTAATGCTCCCATATTTATGGTCATGACCTCCAACTTCGTCCATTCGTCTAAAGTGTCGAGTTCATGATCTTTGTACCATTTATAATACATTCATATCGTAACACAACAACATTCATAATTCAATTCAAACTATTCCTCAAAATGTCACTATTCACCATTCATGACCTAGTTGACCACATTTTCTACAATTCATGTATTTTAATTCTCCAATACCTTAAACATCATGTCAAAATCATGAATCTTACCTTAGATGTTGTAGGAACAAGCTTTAGTTGATAATACTCCACTTTGAGCAAAACCCTAGTTTTCCTCCATTTGGATTTCTTGACTTGAATGGTCTTTAATGGGTTTCCTTACCCTTGATTCACTTGATTTATGTTATTGATGGCTTATAATCCTTGAAAACTTGTGTAATAAATATAGAGAGATGTTTTAGAGAGAAGGGATGAAATGTGGAAATGATTTTATGAACTTGGTCCGTATTAAATAACCCATTCACTGATCTGTCGGGTCCATTATACGGTCCGTATAATTGACCGTAAAACGTGCCTTTCCTTCACCCTTCACTGTGACCATTTGACGGTTCATTATACGGGCCGTAAAAATTTATACGGTCCGTATAATTGACCGTAAAATTGCACCAGTGAGCAACCTTCGCTGTGATGGTTTTACGGTCCATTATACGGTCCGTAAAACATTATACGGTCCGTATAATGTGCCGTAAAACTCACCAGTCCACTGAACTTGTTCTCGTCACTTCGTTGATCTCCAATCCTTATGGAACCTTCTTAACACTTGTTTAACACTTCATTAGCATTCTAAGGATCGTTATAACTCTTTCCCAAAATGCCCTTAAGTCATCATTAACTCGATACTCGTATTTCACTAGTTCATTCACTTGCATACCAACGGAAGATTTTTCCGAGGTGTAACATTCTTCCCCCCTTAAGAACATTCGTCCTCGAATGTTAAGCACGCGGGGATTCTATAGAAATTTCGCCAGAGTTTCCCCTATAATATGGCGCTACCAACCAGTCACAACAACCCATAATATCGATGCCTCACAGGGCCACAACACAATAACATTTAAAATTTGGCCACACACGACCCAAAAGCATAAAAAGGAAATCATACATACCTTATGATTTTGACGTCTCATCTTGGCCCTCGTCCAAAGGCTGGAATAAATGTGGGTATTTTGATCGCATATTTTCTTCCGCTTCCCATGTTATTTCCTCTCGATTGTTATTTCTCCACAAAACCTTAACTGAGGCCACTTCTTTGTTTCTAAGCCTCCATACTTGCCTATCTAATATGACAATGGGTATTTCATCATAAGTTAACTTTTCTGTAACTTGAACATCATTTACTGGGACGATCCTCCTAGGATCTCCAACACATTTCCGAAGCATCGAGACATGGAAAACTGGATGGACTTACTCCAAATCTGGAGGTAGATCTAACTCATAGGCCACTTTTCCTATTTTTCGCACAATCTCATAAGGTCCTATATACCGGGGACTAAGCTTCCCCTTTCTGCCAAATCTCATCACGCCCTTCATCGGCGACACTTTCAAGAATACCCAATCTTTCACTTCGAACTCTAAGTCTCTTCGACGATTATCCGCATAGGACTTCTGACGACTTTGAGCCGCTAGCAACCGATCTTGTATGAGCTTAACTTTCTCTATTGCTTGTTGGACCAAATCTGGCCCTATCAACTTAGTTTCTCCGGTTTCAAACCACCCAATTGGGGATCTACACTTTCGCCCATATAGAGCTTCATACGGTGCCATTTGAATACTGGAATGGTAACTATTATTGTAAGCAAATTCAATGAGTGGCAAATGATCATCCCAATTTCCTCCAAAATCTATCATACATGCTCGCAACATATCTTCAAGAGTCTGAATGGTACGTTCGGCCTGCCCATCGGTCTGTGGGTGAAACGTCGTGCTAAGGCGCACTTGGGTCCCTAGACCCTCTTGGAACGATCTCCAAAACTTGGCTGTAAATTGGGTCCCTCTATCGGAGATAATAGATACTGGAACACCATGGAGTTTCACTATCTCTTTAAGATAAAGCTTCGCATAATCTTCTGCCATATAGGTCGTTCTGACCGGTAAGAAATGCGCTGACTTTGTGAGTCTATCCACGATCACCCATATAGAATCATACTTACGTCGAGAACGGGGTAACCCTGTAATGAAATCCATATTAATCACTTCCCACTTCCAAGTTGGGATTTCTATAGCTTGCAATAATCCACCAGGCTTTTGGTGTTCAATCTTCACTTGTTGGCAATTAGGACACTGAGCTACGAATTCCGCTATATCTTTCTTCATTCCATTCCACCAGTATATAGACTTGAGATCATGATACATTTTCGTTGCTCCGGGGTGGACAGAATAACGGGAACAATGAGCTTCTCTCAATATTTGGTGGCGTAGCCCCGCCGCATCGGGAACACATAATCTGCCTCGACATCGAAGGACTCCGTCTCCTGAAACATCAAATGATGACTCCTCTTTCTGAGGGAGTGTATCTCTGTACTGCATTAGTATGGGATCCTCATATTGTCTCTCCTTCACCTCTGCTACTAGCGATGAGACTGCAGTATTCCGAATAGTAGCTCCGCGGCTACCTGAGTCCACTACTTGGACTCCTAGGCTAGCTAACTGTTGGAGCTCACGGGCCATTTCTATCTTCTCTGGTCGTACGTCACTTAGACATCCCATCGATCTACGGCTAAAAGCATCAGCCTGTCACGACCTAGACCCGTGGGCCGCGACTGGTGCCCTTCTGGGACACCCCAAACGAACTCACACCCAAACCATCGTAATCAGCCTCGTCCAAACTCAACGTACGTTATTCGAACTCAACATCGTAATCAGATATCTACCGAACACTTATCCTAAGCAGTCGCCCGTACAGATCAGACAAATCACAAATCAGAAAGGAGGCGGAATATACATCGCCAAATTTCACACACACACATCAGAAGGGTGGCGGAATGCACATCGCCCCCAAGTACATACACATACATACAAACTCAGAGGCCGACTTGGCCATAGCAGCGTACGGGCCGCTTAAGAATGCAAAACAGACTCACATGCAAACACACCGGACCCACGACCCACAAATCTGACTACAGGCCTCTAAACAAAGCAGAACATATGAACATATGACGGGACAGGGCCCCGCCGTACCCACACATCCACAAATGTACCGAACACACACATACAACAGAAGATATGTACCAAAAGTAGGCTCCGGATCAAGGGGAGCTCTCCAACACAGCAGAATGAGTAGCCTAAACTGGAGGACCACCCAAACGAGCTTCTGTACCTGCGGGCATGAAACATAGCCCCCGAAGAAACGGGGGTCAGTACGGGAGAAGTACTGAGTATGTAAAGCAGAAGGTACAGAAATCACAAACACAGCTGGAGTCAGTTAGAACAAACACAACGTCAACGTAACAAAGCAAACCTGTGCGGAAGGCAAACGTACGTATGCAAATCAAATCATGGATAGGGTTTAGGAACGTGGTCACCCCCCCCCCCCCCCCCGACGCTGGTGCCACAACACATCATAACTCCAGAAGGTTTCAAATCTCCGTACAGTCTCCAGACACATCATATCACACACACATCATATCATCAGAACATATCAAATGCCATATCACATCATAACTCCATAAACGGTAACCGGCCCTATGGCGAGGCCTCGGAAACCGTAACACATCATAACTCCCGAATATATTATAGCGCGCACGATCACAAAGTCGGCCCGGGTACCGACGAACGAAGTCATAGCAGACAGCACGAACAGAGTAGTGCAGAAACCATATGCATATCAAAAATAATTTGTCGGACTCAACATATAGTTTACATGTAGGTATAAACTGACGCCAGAAGGCTCGGAGTAGGAATCAGATTGATCAAAGTATGCGTATAAAAGTTACGAAGTTCCAAACTGTCAAATTCGCAAGAAAAACTGTTCAGAAGTCGCTTTCCGAAAATCTCACATCATTCAAAGTACAGAACGTACGTTAATGGCATAAGAAGTTTCAAACACATCCTTGGGTCATAAGCAGACAGTCGCAGATTATAACGGACACAAACGGACCAAACAAACCGAATAAGGGGAGCCTCGGGGCTCGCGGGCCCACCTCGGGTCAAATTGAGGCGGCGGACACAAATCACAGACTTTCGGCTCCATAGATCCATCTACGGAAGTTTCGAGGAGTTTCGGACACAACAACACAAGTTATGGAGGTACGAACATTCTTTTAACCAAATGCGACAAAAAGGGTTCAATCGCGCTGAATGAATAGTGCTCGAACTTGAACTTCGATTTCCAAGAGCAGGGTTATTCCCGAGGGGCCGATCTTAACCTAGTATGTCTAGGACATGCCAAAAGAATGATAGGTAGGCTTTACATACCTGGTTGGCGCCTTACGCTCCTCAAATCGCAATTCCCGTTTCGTCCAGAAACTGTAAATGGTCACTTTTACCAGTTACTATTCATGAGAATTAACATTTTAGTCTTTGGGCTATATTTGGCTACCGAAATTTCGGCAGCACTTCCCCTATAAATCTAACACCCCCGAGACTTAGCTCGGCTCAAAATACAACGACAACAACAGCCCAAACATCATAAAACCATACAAACCACAATCATACTACATTAACTTCAAAATTTCACTTTAATACATAAGTTGGCAAATTCTTGACTCAACTTCAAAATTCCAAATCTATTTCCACATTAGTCCATTCATTCACTCATTCCCAATTATTCAAACACACTACATACAAGTTCCAAATCACATACAAACATCCCCAAAGTTCACTACTTTCCAATTTTCATTCAAAACACCAAAAGTTACGACGAACGTTCTAACTTGCGTCGTTTCATTCCAAATTCGTTATCATCAACCATAAATCTTATTTAAGGTCTTTAGTGTCATAAATATACTATGATATACACAAATATACCAAAGGTATACGCTTTCCGATAACGTCCGAAATTATTTTCTAGCACCAACTCAATTCTTTAATCGATCCTTTACGACATAAAGATCACAACAACACATTATTCAAACTAAACAAGATAAAATTCTTATGGCTTGCACCACATGGAACTCACGGCCAAACACACCCTTTTTTCCACACACACACCATGCACAAACACAACTTCATCCCACAATCTTCACACTAATCCAATCACTAACACATATACATCCATTTCATAACATTAAAACATAAAAATCTTACCTTTTTCTTGAATTTCCGACTTGTCGCAAACGTCGCTCTTTCTCCAAACTACTTGTATCACGTCGGAGAGCGTCTTGAGTACTTCACAACTATGTGAACATCAAGATTTTTGGATCAAACACAAGGCTTGGGAATTATTTCTTTTTCCCCTATTTTCTACACGGCCGAATGCCTTTTTTTGGGTGTTCTAGAATTTTTGTGATTTGTTCTTGATATCTACTAAGGTTAGCATGATATATATCCAAATAGGAGTCATGTGCATAGCACATGACTCTTTAAAAGTGGGCTTGGGCTTGCCTCTTGGCCGGCCACTTCAATGATTTGGGCCTCAATTTTTGTGTTGCATTTTTCTTGGCCCAATCCACTAAACGTCCCGTTTTGTAATTCCCGAAACTAATTTCCGAAATTCTAAATTTACACTCGGCCTTCCCCAATGTCTCAACATTAAGAATTCCATAACCAACATAGCCATATTCACCAAAATCAAGTTATGTCCTTATAACACACAAGTCGAAATTATTTCTCAATTTCCAATTACACGAAAACACGGGACATAACATTCTCCCCCCCTTAAGAACATTCGTCCTCGAATGTTGAATCGACCTCATGGGTGTCGTACTACTCCGGGAGGGTTCTCTTGATAGTTGTCCTTTATTGATCTTTCCGACATGGCTCCTTTACCAACATTAGGGGGCAAATTTTCACGTCACTGACTCAAATGCCTTCATAATACACTTTCTCATACCCCACGTGATTACCGGTCCACACGCTATATTCTTGTAATGGACGAACGCTTTCCAGACATCATAGTCAATATCATTTTCTTGTCACACTCCTGAGTTTCCTTACCGCATCGTCGTAATCTCACTTTACTTCATATCAGACACTTCATGCCAAACAGATTCAGAACTAAAGCCGGACGCACATAAGCATATCGGACAGATTCATAGTCAACATCAAAGGTATAGAAGTATATCAGACAGACTGAAATGTGTCAAACAAATCTGGGCTCGGAGTTAGACGTACAAAGGCGTATCGGACGAATTTGTAAGCAGAATCAACACACGAAGATACACCAGACAGATTCACAATTGAAGTCAAACGTACGGACTCATATCGAACGGATCCGAAATCAGAATCAAATATACAGGATTGTTTCATACAAAGTTGTGACCAGTCAAACCGAAGTGTATCAAACACACACGCGGTCAAAATCAAACGCACCGAAGCATATCAGACGGATTTATATCCAGATTCAGACCCATAGAGGTGCGCCAGACAGGAACGGATTCAGAATCAAACGCACAAAAGGTTCATCGGACGGGAACATAGTCGAACTCAGAAATATAGAGGCGTACTAGGCAGAGCCTTATCAGACTCGGAAATGCAAAAACGCCACAGATAGGATGTCAATTTAGGATCAAATCATTCCTATTAGGGCTTCAATAATTCATGATAATTCCCTTTATTTGCAAACTCACTCACCAAGTCGTCACACAATTTACTTTGCGTCTTACGTACCAACTCCTTCAAGGATTCCAATCACTCACACTGCTTATCTTTTATTTATCACAACATCAGTTTCCGGGGCTCGGCTCTCAACCCACCTGGCACTGAATGAAAATCATACACACACATACACATACACACACTTATTCGGACCTTACTGGAGAAAATCTCTGGCTATTATTCAAGTTCATTCAACTTCCCAAGCAGTGTTATACCCTTTTTCTTTTTGCCCGTTTAGTCCGCCTCGTTCCACGCGACTCTCGAAAGGGCACTAATTACTTCACACACATCCTATTTGCCTTTGGTTACCCCAAGTTTTCATTTACCTTAATCATACTTACACTTGTGCAAAATTTTGCGTTACTTCCCAGGGGGTCACCCATCCCAGAATTGCTCTGGCTTGAGCACGCTTAACCCTGAAACTTTTACACATTTTGACGCGTTAGGGCTGCTATAATTTCGCCAATTGCCCCGCACGACCTTTGTCACGTAATTTTAGGCCAAACGGGGTCTTAGCAAATTTTTCGGAAATTTTTCGTAGCGGGTCCCACTCTGACCCAAAGAGGTCGTTTGCTTTTCTGGCTGTGTGGTCTATCGTTCTAGCCTTCCAAATCCCATATATTTTCCTCCCACATGTACTGATAACTGCCTCGGATATTTTCATTAATTCAGATTCTTACCCTACCTTTACTGACACACACAAAAAGAATATCGCATAATACTGAGGTACAAACCTACCATTGCACATATTCATTAAACAAAAGGGTTAGTAGTATACCTGGGTCTGTGTCTGGGGGTGCCTCTGGGTCCCGACGACCGGTCAAAGCATAGATGCGGTTCGAGGGACCGCTAGAATCTGAACCCCCACCACGGCCTCTACCGCGGCCCGCTGGTGCTGGCATACCTCGCCCCGTAGAGCGCGTGGCCGAAGGGGTAGATGACGAACCCGCAACAGATCTCATCGGCGGTGCTGCGCTACCGGAACCGCCTGCCCACGGACAATCCCGGATGATATGGCCCTGGCGGCCGCAAGCAAAACAGGCCCCTGTGGCCCTGAAGCACTCACCTGTGTGCGATCTTCCACAATACGAACACTGGGGTATGGGTGGCCTAAACTGACTGGGACCCCTGCTCGCCTTAGGACCTGGGGCTCTGGAACTCTGGTCTGCCCTGGACGGTCCTGCTCCATCAAACCTCTTACCAACAGACTGTGTGTCCCGGCCTGACGGAGGAAAGTACCCGCTGGACTGATACTGCGGCTGCCCGCCCCGTGAATCTCCAGGATACCCCGCTAATCTGGCCCTCTTGGGCCGTCTCCCATCATACTCTCGGCTGGGCCGATCTGCTCGGTGCCGGTTCTCCATCCCCTGGGCGTAGGCCTGTAGACGGGCAATGTCCATATCTGTCTGCAATGATACCGCCATACACCCGTCAATCAAGTAACGATCCAGCCCCATAACATACCTATGCATCCGATCTGTCATATCTGCCACCACGGCAGGGGCATACCGGGCCAGGGAATCAAACTCCAAATTATATTCACGGACGCTCCGACCCCTCTGCTGCAGATGCAAAAACCGATCAGCTCGCTCCCGTCGTAACTCTGGGGGCAGAAAGTGGCGGGTGAAAGCAGTCACAAACTGATCCCACATAGCTGGAGGAGCACCCTCACCCCGGGATAGCTCCCAAGTCTCATACCAATGCGCGGCAACATCCCGAAGTCTATGCGAAGCTAGCTCAACCGACTCGGTCTCTGACGCCCTGACCAAGTCTAATGCACGCCGCATCCCCCGAATGAAGTCATGGGGGTCCTCGTCGGGCTTAGACCCGAAAAACTCTGGAGGGCCGCATAACAAGAACTCCCGAACTCTCAGGCTTTCCCGCCTGTCCTCATCATCATCGTCCCTCCGCCCGCGCCTGCGAGCCGGTCCGGCTACAATCGTGGTCAGCAACTGTACAGCCTCCCTCAGGGTCCTATCCTCCGCCCCTGGCTGAGGAGCTGGAGTCTCAGGAGCGGGTACACGGACCTCTGGAGCTGCTGAAGGTCCCGCTCCAGGCTGTACTAATGGGGGTGTAGCAGACCTCTCAGAATGAGGTGTAACCTCAGGCAAATCATAAACACGAGCCCGAGTAGCCCGTTGTGCCTGACTGGTCTCTCCCATCTTCGCCTTGCCCTTCTTGGCCGCCGTTGCCTTCTTCGGAGGCATCACTGCAAACACAACAACGGGTCAGATCAGAATGACCCTATTAACACAGCTCTATCGCACGATCTAAGATTCCAAAGAAAGGGCAACACAACATCCTAGATGTCCTGTAGCTCCTTGTTTATAGATGTGGTGCACAACACATCGATAAACAAGACTCTACTAGACACGGCCTGTAGACATTCCGAGGACAAACCGCTCTGATACCACTTTTGTCACGACCCAGCCCCGTGGGCCGCGACTGGTGCCCTTCTGGGACACCCCAAACGAACTCACACCCAAACCATCGTAATCAGCCTCGTCCAAACTCAACGTACGTTATTCGAACTCAACATCGTAATCAGATATCTACCGAACACTTATCCTAAGCTGTCGCCCGTACAGATCAGACAAATCACAAATCAGAAAGGAGGCGGAATATACATCGCCAAATTTCACACACACACATCAGAAGGGTGGCGGAATGCACATCGCCCCCAAGTACATACACATACATACAAACTCAGAGGCCGACTTGGCCATAGCAGCGTACGGGCCGCTTAAGAATGCAAAACAGACTCACATGCAAACACACCGGACCCACGACCCACAAATCTGACTACAGGCCTCTAAACAAAGCAGAACATATGAACATATGACGGGACAGGGCCCCGCCGTACCCACACATCCACAAATGTACCGAACACACACATACAACAGAAGATATGTACCAAAAGTAGGCTCCGGATCAAGGGGAGCTCTCCAACACAGCAGAATGAGTAGCCTAAACTGGAGGACCACCCAAACGAGCTTCTGTACCTGCGGGCATGAAACACAGCCCCCGAAGAAACGGGGGTCAGTACGGGAGAAGTACTGAGTATGTAAAGCAGAAGGTACAGAAATCACAAACACAGCTGGAGTCAGTAAGAACAAACACAACGTCAACGTAACAAAGCAAACCTGTGCGGAAGGCAAACGTACGTATGCAAATCAAATCATGGATAGGGTTTAGGAACGTGGTCACCCCCCCCCCCCCCAGACGCTGGTGCCACAACACATCATAACTCCAGAAGGTTTCAAATCTCCGTACAGTCTCCAGACACATCATATCACACACACATCATATCATCAGAACATATCAAATGCCATATCACATTATAACTCCATAAACGGTAACCGGCCCTATGGCGAGGCCTCGGAAACCGTAACACATCATAACTCCCGAATATATTATAGCGCGCACGATCACAAAGTCGGCCCGAGTACCGACGAACGAAGTCATAGCAGACAGCACGAACAGAGTAGTGCAGAAACCATATGCATATCAAAAATAATTTGTCGGACTCAACATATAGTTTACATGTAGGTATAAACTGACGCCAGAAGGCTCGGAGTAGGAATCAGATTGATCAAAGTATGCGTATAAAAGTTACGAAGTTCCAAACTGTCAAATTCGCAAGAAAAACTGTTCAGAAGTCGCTTTCCGAAAATCTCACATCATTCAAAGTACAGAACGTACGTTAATGGCATAAGAAGTTTCAAACACATCCTTGGGTCATAAGCAGACAGTCGCAGATTATAACGGACACAAACGGACCAAACAAACCGAATAAGGGGAGCCTCGGGGCTCGCGGGCCCACCTTGGGTCAAATTGAGGCGGCGGACACAAATCACAGACTTTCGGCTCCATAGAGCCATCTACGGAAGTTTCGAGGAGTTTCGGACACAACAGCACAAGTTATGGAGGTACGAACATTCTTTTAACCAAATGCGACAAAAAGGGTTCAATCGCGCTGAATGAATAGTGCTCGAACTTGAACTTCGATTTCCAAGAGCAGGGATTCCCGAGGGGCCGATCTTAACCTAGTATGTCTAGGACATGCCAAAAGAATGATAGGTAGGCTTTACATACCTGGTTGGCGTCTTACGCTCCTCAAATCGCAATTCCCGTTTCGTCCAGAAACTGCAAATGGTCACTTTTACCAGTTACTATTCATGAGAATTTACATTTTAGTCTTTGGGCTATATTTGGCTACCGAAATTTCGGCAGCACTTCCCCTATAAATCTAACACCCCCGAGACTTAGCTCGGCTCAAAATACAACGACAACAACAACCCAAACATCATAAAACCATACAAACCACAATCATACTACATTAACTTCAAAATTTCACTTTAATACATAAGTTGGCAAATTCTTGACTCAACTTCAAAATTCCAAATCTATTTCCACATTAGTCCATTCATTCACTCATTCCCAATTATTCAAACACACTACATACAAGTTCCAAATCACATACAAACATCCCCAAAGTTCACTACTTTCCAATTTTCATTCAAAACACCAAAAGTTACGACGAACGTTCTAACTTGCGTCGTTTCATTCCAAATTCATTATCATCAACCATAAATCTTATTTAAGGTCTTTAATGTCATAAATATACTATGATATACACAAATATACCAAAGGTATACGCTTTCCGATAACGTCCGAAATTATTTTCTAGCACCAACTCAATTCTTTAATCGATCCTTTACGACATAAAGATCACAACAACACATTATTCAAACTAAACAAGATAAAATTCTTATGGCTTACACCACATGGAACTCACGGCCAAACACACCCTTTTTTCCACACACACACCATGCACAAACACAACTTCATCCCACAATCTTCACACTAATCCAATCACTAACACATATACATCCATTTCATAACATTAAAACATAAAAATCTTACCTTTTTCTTGAATTTCCGACTTGTCGCAAACGTCGCTCTTTCTCCAAACTACTTGTATCACGTCGGAGAGCGTCTTGAGTACTTTACAACTATGTGAAAATCAAGATTTTTGGATCAAACACAAGGCTTGGGAATTATTTCTTTTTCCCCTATTTTCTACACGGCCGAATGCCTTTTTTTGGGTGTTCTAGAATTTTTGTGATTTGTTCTTGATATCTACTAAGGTTAGCATGATATATATCCAAATAGGAGTCATGTGCATAGCACATGACTCTTTAAAAGTGGGCTTGGGCTTGCCTCTTGGCCGGCCACTTCAATGATTTGGGCCTCAATTTTTGTGTTGCATTTTTCTTGGCCCAATCCACTAAACGTCCCGTTTTGTAATTCCCGAAACTAATTTCCGAAATTCTAAATTTACACTCGGCCTTCCCCAATGTCTCAACATTAAGAATTCCATAACCAACATAGCCATATTCACCAAAATCAAGTTATGTCCTTATAACACACAAGTCGAAATTATTTCTCAATTTCCAATTACACGAAAACACGGGACATAACACAGCCACAACATTTGCCTTTCCGGGGTGATATAAGATATCAACATCATAGTCTTTTAGCAACTCTAGCCATCGTCATTGCCACAAATTCAACTCTTTCTGCTTGAAGATATACTGGAGACTCTTATGATCGGTATAAATATCCACATGGATACCATATAAATAATGTCTCCATATCTTTAATGCATGAACCACTGCAGCCAATTCTAAATCATGGGTCGGATAATTCTGCTCATGTTTCCGCAGTTGCCTTGAAGCATATGCAACCACTTTACCGTGCTGCATCAATACACAACCTAGCCCAACACCTGAGGTATCACAATAAACAACATATCCTTCCAATCCCTCTGGAAGTGTCAAGACTGGTGCGGAAGTCAACCTATCTTTCAACTCTTGGAAGCTACGTTCACAAGCATCTGTCCATTGAAACTTTGCTGATTTCTGGGTCAACTTTGTGAGTGGTGCTAAAATAGAAGAAAAACCCTCAACGAATCTCCTGTAATAACCTACTAAGCCCAGAAAGCTACGAACCTCCGTAGGAGTTGTGGGCCTTGGCCAAGTCATCACGGCCTTAATCTTTTGGCTATCTACCCGAATACCATCGGCTGCAACAATATGGCCCAGAAATGATACTGAGTTCAACCAAAACTCACATTTGGAGAATTTTGCAAACAACTCTCGAGCTCGAAGAACTCCAAGGACAATTCGCAAATGATCCGCATGCTCGTCCTCGGATCTAGAATACACTAAGATGTCGTCGATGAATACAATTACAAATAGATCCAGAAAAGGTCTGAATACATTGTTCATTAGGTCCATAAACACTGCCGGGGCATTAGTTAACCCAAACGACATTACTCGGAACTCGAAATGGCCATATCTTATTCTGAAAGCTGTCTTAGGGATATCTTTCTCGCTAACTCTTACTTGGTGATACCCGGACCTCAAATCAATCTTTGAAAACCATTTGGCACCTTGCAATTGATCGAATAAATCATCAATCCTTGGGAGGGGATACTTGTTCTTAATCGTCACTTTATTCAATTGCCGATAATCAATGCACATTCTCAAGGAGCCATCCTTCTTCCGGACGAACAATACGGGTGCCCCCCACGGTGATAAACTAGGCCTAATGAAGCCTTTATCAAGCAAGTCCCTCAATTGCTCCTTCAACTCTTTCAATTCCGCAGGTGCCATTCTATATGGGGGAATAGATATGGGTTTAGTGTCTGGCAACACATCAATCGCAAAATCGATCTCTCGCTCGGGAGGAAGGCCTGGAAGCTCTTCCGGGAACACATCCGAAAATTCGTTCACTACCGGAACTGACTGAAGAGTCGGGGACTCAGCTTTTACATCTTGAACTCGCACTAGGTGATAAATATACCCTTTCGTGATCATCTTCCTTGCCTTTAGATAGGAAATAAACCTACCTTTTGGTGATGCCGCATTACCTTTCCATTCTAAGACTGGTTCTCCCGGAAACTGGAAATGAACCATCTTCATTCGGCAATCAACATTGGCATAACAAGAAGCCAACCAATCCATGCCCATAATAACGTCAAAATCTACCATTTCTAGCTCATGCAAATCAATCATGGTACGACGATCACAAATCACAATCACACAATTCCTATATACTCGGCTAGCTATTACCGAGTCACCCACGGGTGTAGACACCTCAAAAGGTTTGATAGACTCCGGCTCAATTATAAATCGACCCGCAATATATGGAGTAACATATGATAATGTGGAGCCCGGATCAATCAAAGCATATACATCATGAGAGAATACCGATAATATACCTGTGACCACATCAGGAGAAGACTCAAGATCTTGGCGTCCAGCCAAAGCATAAATACGGTGCTGAGGAACGCTAGTACTGGGAGCTCTGCCTCTACCTCTACCATGACCGACTGGCGCATGTGAACTTGGCCCCGTAGGGTGTACAGATGCCGCAGATCCGGCTACCAACCCTGATGGCTGGGTCCTACCTCCACCATTCACTGAGGGGCAATCACGCATAATATGGCTCGGTCGACCACATGAATAATAAACATCTGAACCCAATCGGCATTGACCCCAATGCGACTTCCCACACTGGGAACATCGTGGTATAGGTGGCCTTGACTGGCCTGAATAACCTCTAAACTCGGACCCCAGATAATTCTGACTCGGCCCTGAATGAACAGATCTATCAAGGCCCTGGTCTGGAAACCGTGGAGGTGCACTGGTCATAGAATAGCCCGAATGTCTAGGGAACTGTTGCCTGTGTCCGCCTCTGGACTCACTTATTGGGCCCGAAGATCTGGCCCTCTTGCTATGTCCCCTATCCTGTTCACGTTCACTTCTCCGCTGTTGTAGGCTTTAGTCTAAGTTCTGAGCATGTGCCTGAATGCGTGCAATATCCATACCGTCCTGAAGGGACGCAGTCAAGCATTTGTCCATCAGATGGGGCCCTAGGCCCTTTACAAATCGGTGTACCCGGTCGCCCATATCTCCTACCATGGCCGAAGCATACCTGGCTAAGGAGTTAAAACGGAGGCTATACTCTAGGGCACTCATACTGCCTTGCCTCAAATTTAAGAATATATCGGCCCTAGCTCGCCGAACTTCTGAGGGCATATAATGACGGAGAAAAGCATCAACAAACTCTTGCCATACCGGGGGAGGTGCATTGGCTCCCCGCAAAGCCATCCATACTATATACAACTGGATCGAGACATCTCTCAATCTATAGGACGCTAGCTCTACCGACTCGATGTCTGAAGCATGTATCAACCGGAGCGTCCTTAGCATACCATCAATAAAGTCCTGAGGATCCTCCTCCGGTTTTGACCCAAAGAATTTCGGAGGGTTCAAAGTAATGAAATCACGGGCTCTTGCACTAACAGCCCTATCACCATACCCTGAATTGGCCCGAAGCATTTGGTGGAGGAGCTGGAGCTGGGGCTCCCACGTGCTCCTCGGTAATAGGCACCGTCTAGGAGGACTGAGATTGAGCCGCACTCTGGGACTCATCTTCCTCTACTACCGGTGGCGGTGCTCTTTCAGCCCGCTTTTCTGACACCGTCTTGCCCTTTTGGGCTGCTGTAGCCTTTTTCTTTTTAGGCATCTCTGAAATACACAACACACGATTTAGGAACAAGAATTTCTTACATCATATCTCTATCGCACGATTCTTATGAAGAAAGAAGGTCATATATTCCTAAAATGTCCGCAGCTTCTTGTTTATAAGTGTGGCGCGCAACACACCCATAACCAAGACTCTACTAGACACGGCTCGTAGACACATCCTAGGACTGAACTACTCTGATACCACTTTTTTCACGACCCGACTCGGGGCCGCGACGAGCACCCGGTGCTAACCCACCCGAGCACCCTCTTAGCTTACTCTTATACTTACATCTAGGTGAGCCACAATACATGCATTTCCATTCATTCGTCAACTAGTCCCATTTGGACAACAAACCATTTATATCATCGTAGGCATTTATGCCACATCAATGTACATGGGCCCACGTGGCCGACAAAATGATATACAAAACATAGGCCAACAAGGCCAAACACATCTACCCACACACACACATATATCTACGAGCCTCTAAGAGTATAACATATCACATTAGCGGGACAGGATCCCGCTATGCCCATAATTATATACACAAAATAATGAATACCCAAAAGATATGGCTCCGAAGGAAATGGAGCTCTCTATATAATCTCCAAATAGGCAGCTATGGATCAAGTCTGTCTGCCTGTGCACCTGCGGGCATGACGCTGTCACGACCCAACCCCGTGGGCCGCGACTGGTGTCCTAACTGGACACCCGTACGTACCTACCTGACAGAGTTAGCATACTAATCAACTAATCAAATAAGACATACAAAGATTCATACGGATATAGAATACATCGCGCGAAAATACATACATACACAGACTTATACATAGGCCGTTAAGGCGATCATAGCAAGCAGGGTCACTTAAATCGCAGTCTCACACATACCTACCAGAACTGTGGCAATCCACAACCCACAAACATGTCTACAGGCCTCTAACAGACATAACGGAATCATATGACGGGACAGGGCCCCGCCGTACCCCAAATGACCATATGTACAGAAGATGAAAACAACAGAAGATATATACCAAAATATAAGCTCCGAATCAACAGGAGCACTCCCAAGTAGCGGAACAGGTGTCCTAAGCTGGTGGCGAATCAAAAGGAGCGTCTGTACCTGCGGGCATGTAGCGCAGCCCCGGAAGAACAGGGGGTCAGTACGGAAAATGTTCCGAGTATGTAAAGCGGAAATGTAACAAATAAAATCATAGTCAAGAATAGGAGTACAGAATTATAACTGTCAGAACCACAGTCAGAGCCGGAGGTACAAAGATATAGGTAGCAGAATCATACTCGGAGTCGAAGATCCAGAAATAAAACAGACGGAGCTATAGTCAGAGTCCGAAGTAAAAAAGGTGAATACCTTATCAGAGACCTCAGAAAAGTAATGTCAAAGCATAGATGATGCATGCCAAATCATATAACATCATATAAACACATGTATCGTATATGCAAATAGCGTGTCCCGGCCCTTTGTTAAGGGACTCGGTGGTGAAATCATGCATATCAGAATCATGTACTGTGTATACATAACGTGTCCCGACCTTCTACTGCGGGTCTCGGTGGATAATCATCATGTGCCATCCTGGCCGCCATCCCCGTATCATCATATCATAAACATATACAAATAACGTGTCCCGGCCCGCAAGTACGAGGGACTCGGTGTGTAATGCAGAGGAGTGCGCACGAGATCATCTCCTGGCCCGGGCTCAGTGAAAAGACATACTGTGACTAGCACGAACAGAGTGATGCAGAAACATATGCATATAAATCCAGACTCAATAGACAAACCAAACAATAAGTCATAGGATGTGCTTTTCGTCAATTGCGACGGATTATGTCAAGGCAGAACTTCTGAGATTATTCGTACACAACAAATATACCACAAAGTGTAAAAGAATAGTTAGGATGGCCTTTTTTTTTCTTTTTTTTTAACCATTAGAACATTTCAAGTAACAAATCATTTCAAAGGAGTCGGACGTTAGTCATAGTGTACGTGTATGCCCTTTTTAGGGATGGCACGATTCATCATATCAAATCATGTTTCTAGAATCATAGCACGTATCAAAGTATAATACAGATTCTGCACATTTATTATTTGATAAACGGAACAAAAATCCAAAGTTTCTTTTAAGCATTGTATAGATATAAGACAAATAAAGCAATAGTAGGAGGTCTCGGAATCTGCGGGCCCACCTCGAGTCAATCGAGGTGGTGAACTCAAGTTATGAATCATAGACCTTATAGAGTCATTTATGAGAGTTTTGGAACCATTCGACTTCAATTGGGAAGGTTTCATACACATAAGTCATTTTGACGACAATTTGTAAGGGAACTAATTCAATCTTACTGAATGAAATGAGGTCAATTTCAATCTCGGATTTCGCGAGGCTGAGTCATATCTAAGGCTCGCGACCGAGCCTATTACGTTTAGAACATGCCTAAGAATGAAGGGAGAAACTTTACATACCTTAGTCGTGCCTTACGCTCGTCCAATCTCAATTCCCGTTTCGTCCAAAACTGCAAAGGGTCACATTTACCAGTTACTATTCATGAGACTTAAAATTTCAATCTTAACCAATGCTTGCCTACCGAAATTTCGGCAGCACTTCCCCTATAAATGCGACACCCCGAGAATACAACTCGGCTCAGGATAGCAACAACCAACCCAACAACAACTACAAAACACAATATAGACTAATTAGTCCTCCTTCCAACATAGTACAATAACTCTCATTTCGAACTTCGCATTTCCAACTCCATCTCAATATTTTCACCTTCATTATTAATCAAGGTCATTACAATACCATTCGGAAGCATATCATAACATTTCTACAATATCTACACAAGATATACACAAGATATACAAAACATGCAAACTTTCCATCAAAGCCATAATTTATCCAATTCTCCTAATCTTTAACATACAAGTTCATAACACATTTCCATCTTCCAAGTTCATCAACATTAATCATAATTTGCACCTTAACCACTTCATTTTCTTAATTTCATAAGATCATACTAAAACGACATACTTTCCGACAATAACTTAACAACAAATTCTTCATGTTAGCTTAACCCATTATTCTTCCATCTACTTCACAAAGCCATAACAACACAATTAACATATCAAACAAAATCAATTCATTTTCATCTCAACTCCATACCACACGGCCAACACCTACTTTCTCCAAGTTCCGTTAAATTCATTCAACTTTCATTTCCAATATAAATTCCACCATAACTACAACTAGAATACAACATAAAATTCAACTCACCTTAACTACATAAAAATACACATACACGGCCACATATATACATGCATGCCCACTTTGCAACTTTCATGTTTCCATAATTTCTACTCATTTCTACATACTACAACATAGACAAACCTTCATAACATGAAAAGAACATAAGATTCTTACCTTTTTCCAACAAATTCTCCTTGCCCCCAACGATAGTTTCTTGCCAAAACAATTGTACCACTTTGTAGAGAATCTTGAACTTGACAAGAATCCAAGAAAATTATAATCCTTGAATCAAAGTTGAAGGCTTGGAAAAAAATTTCTTTCTTTCTTTCTTGGCCGTTTTTCTCCCTTGTTTTTGTTCTTGATTTTTACTTTGCTTTCTTGAATTCTCTAGATGATTCAAGGCTTCTTATATTAATTAGGCACATGATCATCACATGCCTAATTAATTCATGGGCTTGGCTAATCTATGGACCATGGCCGTCCACCTTATGTGGATTGGGCCTTCATTTTTTTTTTCTTTTTGAGCCCAATTGTTGGCTAAATTTTGTAATTCATGAAACAAGTTTCCAAAATTCCAATTTTGTCCTTGGCCTTCCTCCGGATTTCCACACTAATATTTTTCCATGAACAACATACATATATAAGTTCAAATCCACATATGGCCTTATTCCTTACAAATCGTAATTATTTTGAGTTTTCTGAATATGAAAAAAAAAAACAATACGGGGTATAACATTCTCCCCCCCTTTAGAACATTCGTCCTCGAATGTTCAACTGACCTTATGGGGTCTCAAGATACTTCGGGGAGGTGTCTATCTTCCCAACGACATACTCGTATTTAACCAAAGCGCTTGTGGGGGTATCCATTTTTCAGCTCCTGCTTATTCTATCCCCGCATACCCTTCGCTTCTATATTTAACAATGTCATTGTCCTTTCTTTTTCGGTTTAGCCATCAACATCTTTCACCTCTCATCACACTTCTTCTCGGTTCCTTACAACGCTATCATAATCCCACGTTATATCAAACAGGTTCATAATTACAATCAGACGCATAAAAGCATACCAGATTGATCCATAATCGGAGTCGGATGTACTGGACTATGTCAGACAGATCTGTAGTCAGAGTTAGACGTATGGAAGTGTGTCAGACAGATCCGTGATCAGAGTCAGACGTACAGAGGCATAATGGACAGAGCTTCATCAAAATCAGAGGCGTAGAAGTATAACAGACAGAATTTTTTGATTATAACCAGACCACTCCCACTAATGCTTTACTGATTTACGAAAATTTCCCTTGTCGACATTTCACTACTCACTTATCGACTTGTCCGCCAAATTTCCCATACCAATAGTTTTATATGTCGTTCATCGACTTCTTCAAAGGTTTCGCTTGATCATATTTCCTATCCTTCATCCTCTCCAGTGTCCATACCTACTTTCTTTCCTTTAGGTTATCCCAGATTTCCCATTTACCTTTTATAGCAGCATTCATGAAAGTTGGGTATACTTCCCAAGGGGGTCACCCATCCCAGAATTGCTCTGGTTCCAGCACGCTTAACTTCGAAACTTTCATATGTTTTGGTGTGTTATTGCTAATATAATGGCGTCGACTGCCCCGCACAACCTTCATCACATAATTTAGGGCAGGTCGGAGTCTTAATAAATTTTCGAAAAAAAAAAAATTCGTAGCGGGTCCCACCCCGGTCTAACCTGCGCAATGACCATATCGCCCTACCGAATTCTTGATATTCATTTTCATCTGTACGTATAACTATCTCAGACGGCTCTATTGGATTGGAGTTTTACCTTACTTTCACTGACGCCCAGAAAGAGAAAATCACGTAATATAACAGAATACAGATCCATCAATACATATATTTCTCAAGAAAAGATTAACAATATACCTGGGTCTGCGCTCGAGGACGCTCCTGGGTCCTGCCGGCCGGTCAAAGCATACACGCGGTGTGATGGTCCGCCGGAACTGGAAGCTCCTCCACGACCTCTGCCACGACTTGCTGGTGCCGGCATATCTCGCCCCGTGGGGCGCGTAGCTACTGAAGGAGAAGATGAGCCGACAACTGACCCAGTAAGTTGAACTGAACCTGAACCACCCCGGTACGGGCACTCCCTCATAACGTGGCCCTGACGGCCGCACGAGAAATAAGCTCCGGTGGCGAGACGACATTCTCCTGGGTGGTACCTGCCACACATAGGACACTGAGGCATATGTAGCCTCGACTGACTGAACCCCCTACTCTGCTGCAAATCCAAGGCCCTAGAACTCTGGCCTGCTTTAGACGGACCTACGCCATCAAAACGTCTGCCGGCGAACTTCGTACCCCGGCCTGACGGAGGAAGGGACCTACCAGACGACTGCTGAGACCATCCGCCTCGGAAATCTCCAGAATATCCCACAGATCTGGCCCACTTGGGCGGCCTCCTATCACGATCTCTGCTGGGCTCATCTGCTCGATGGCGGTCCTCCATCCCTTGGGCATAAGCCTGCAATCAGGCGATATCCATATCTGTCTGCGCCGCCATCGCCATACATGCATCAACTAAGTAATCATCCAGCCCCATCACATACTGGTGCATTCTGTCCTCCATATCGGCTACGATAGTAGGGGCATATCGGGCTAAGGAATCAAACTCTAGATTATACTCCCGGATACTCCTGCCTCTTTGCTTTAGCTGCAAAAACCTGTCAACTCTCGCCCGTCGCAGCTCCGGAGGGAGAAAGTGGCGAAGGAAAGAGGCCACAAATTCATCCCAGGTAGCTGGGGGAGCACCCTCACCCCTGGACAGCTCCCAGGACTCATACCAATTTGCCGCCACATCACGTAATTTGTGTGAGGCTAGCTCCACGGACTCGTTCTCCGTAGCCCTGACCAGTCTCAATGAGCGCCTCATTCCCCTAATGAAGTCATGGGGGTCCTCCTCGGGCTTGGACCCGAAAAACTCTGGGGGGCCGCACGTCAGAAAATCACTGACTCTCAGGCTATCGCGCCTGTCATCGTCATCACCACCTCTCCGCCCGCGTCCGCGAGCCTGTCCGGCAACTATCGTCGTTAACAGCTGCACGACCTCCCTTAAAGTCCTGTTCTCAGTCTCTGGCTGGGGGGCTGGGGTCTCCGGGGCTAAGGGTGGAGCTGCTTCCGGCCCCTCCGGTAGTGGTACAGTAGAACCCTCTGACTGTGGCACAACATCGAGCATGGTCTGGGAGTGGGCTCTAGTAACCCTCTGGGCCAGACTAGTCTCCCCGGTCTCTGGCACCGCTTTGCCCTTTTGGGCGGCCGTCGCCTTCTTTGGAGGCATCGCTGAAAACATAACATTTCGTCAGAAGAGAAACATCCTGATAACACAGCTCTAACGCACGATCTAAGATCCAAAGAAAGGGTAACACACTATATGTCCTGTAGCCTCCTGTTTATAGATGTGGTGCACAACACACCGATAAACAAGACTCTACTAGACACGGCCTGTAGACATTCCGAGGACAAACCGCGCTCTGATACCACTTTTGTCACGACCCAACCCCGTGGGCCGCGACTGGTGTCCTAACTGGACACCCGTACGTACCTACCTGACAGAGTTAGCATACGAATCAACTAATCAAATAAGACATACACAGATTCATACGGATATAGAATACATCGCGCGAAAATACATACATACACAGACTTATACATAGGCCGTTAAGGCGATCATAGCAAGCAGTGTCACTTAAATCGCAGTCTCACACATACCTACCAGAACTGTGGCAATCCACAACCCACAAACATGTCTACAGGCCTCTAACAGACATAACGGAATCATATGACGGGACAGGGCCCCGCCGTACCCCAAATGACCATATGTACAGAAGATGAAAACAACAGAAGATATATACCAAAATATAAGCTCCGAATCAACAGGAGCACTCCCAAGTAGCGGAACAGGTCTCCTAAGCTGGTGGCGAATCAAAAGGAGCGTCTGTACCTGCGGGCATGTAGCGCAGCCCCCGAAGAACAGGGGGTCAGTACGGAAAATATACCGAGTATGTAAAGCGGAAATGTAACAAATAAAATCATAGTCAAGAACAGGAGTACAGAATTATAACTGTCAGAACCACAGTCAGAGCCGGAGGTACAAAGATATAGGTAGCAGAATCATACTCGGAGTCGAAGATCCAGAAATAAAACAGACGGAGCTATAGTCAGAGTCCGAAGTACAAAAGGTGAATACCTTATTCGAGACCTCAGAAAAGTAATGTCAAAGCATAGATGATGCATGCCAAATCATATAACATCATATAAATACATGTATCGTATATGCAAATAGCGTGTCCCGGCCCTTTGTTAAGGGACACGGTGGTGAAATCATGCATGTCAGAATCATGTACTGTGTATACATAACGTGTCCCGGCCCTCTACTGCGGGTCTCGGTGGATAATCATCATGTGCCATCGTGGCCGCCATCCCCGTATCATCATATCATAAACATATACAAATAACGTGTCCCGGCCCGCAAGTACGAGGGACTCGGTGTGTAATGCAGAGGAGTGCGCACGAGATCATGCCCTGGCCCGGGCTCAGTGAAAAGACATACTGTGACTAGCACGAACAGAGTGATGCAGAAACATATGCATATAAATCCAGACTCAATAGACAAACCAAACAATAAGTCATAGGATGTGCTTTTCGTCAATTGCGACGGATTATGTCAAGGCAGAACTTCTGAGATTATTCGTACACAACAAATATACCACAAAGTGTAAAGGAATAGTTAGGATGGTCTTTTTTTTTTCTTTTTTTTTTAACCATTAGAACATTTCAAGTAACAAATCATTTCAAAGGAGTCGGACGTTAGTCATAGTGTACGTGTATGCCCTTTTTGGGGATGGCACGATTCATCATATCAAATCATGTTTCTAGAATCATAGCACGTATCAAAGTGTAATACAGATTCTGCACATTTATTATTTGATAAACGGAACAAAAATCCAAAGTTTCTTTTAAGCATTGTATAGATATAAGACAAATAAAGCAATAGTAGGAGGTCTCGGAATCTTCGGGCCCACCTCGAGTCAATCGAGGTGGTGAACTCAAGTTATGAATCATAGACCTTATAGAGTCATTTATGAGAGTTTTCGAACCATTCGACTTCAATTGGTAAGGTTTCATACACATAAGTCATTTTGACGACAATTTGTAAGGGAACTAATTCAATCTTACTGAATGAAATAAGGCCAATTTCAATCTCGGATTTCGCGAGACTGAGTCATATCTAAGGCTCGCGACCGAGCCTATTACGTTTATAACATGCCTAAGAATGAAGGGAGAATTTTACATACCATAGTCGTGCCTTACGCTCGTCCAATCTCAATTCCCGTTTCGTCCAAAACTGCAAATGGTCACATTTACCAGTTACTATTCATGAGACTTAAAATTTCAATCTTAACCAATGCTTGCCTACCGAAATTTCGGCAGCACTTCCCCTATAAATGCGACACCCCGAGAATACAACTCGGCTCAGGATAGCAACAACCAACCCAACAACAATACCAACAACAACTACAAAACACAATATAGACTAATTAGTCCTCCTTCCAACATAGTACAATAACTATCATTTCGAACTTCGCATTTCCAACTCCATCTCAATATTTTCACCTTCATTATTAATCAAGGTCATTACAATACCATTCGGAAGCATATCATAACAGTTCTACAATATCTACACAAGATATACAAAACATGCAAACTTTCCATCAAAGCCATAATTTATCCAATTCTCCTAATCTTTAACATACAAGTTCATAACACATTTCCATCTTCCAAGTTCATCAACATTAATCATAATTTGCACCTTAACCACTTCATTTTCTTAATTTCATAAGATCATACTAAAACGACATACTTTCCGACAATAACTTAACAACAAATTCTTCATGTTAGCTTAACCCATTATTCTTCCATCTACTTCACAAAGCCATAACAACACAATTAACATATCAAACAAAATCAATTCATTTTCATCTCAACTCCATACCACACGGCCAACACCTACTTTCTCCAAGTTCCGTTAAATTCATTCAACTTTCATTTCTAATATAAATTCCACCATAACTACAACTAGAATACAACATAAAATTCAACTCACCTTAACTACATAAAAATACACATACACGGCCACATATATACATGCATGCCCACTTTGAAACTTTCATGTTTCCATAATTTCTACTCATTTCTACATACTACAACATAGACAAACCTTCATAACATGAAAAGAACATAAGATTCTTACATTTTTCCAACAAATTCTCCTTGCCCCCAACGATAGTTTCTTGCCAAAAAAATTGTACCACTTTGTAGAGAATCTTGAACTTGACAAGAATCCAAGAAAATTATAATCCTTGAATCAAAGTTGAAGGCTTGGAAAAACTTTTCTTTCTTTTTCTTTTCTTTCTTTCTTGGCCGTTTTTCTCCCTTGTTTTTGTTCTTGATTTTTACTTTGCTTTCTTGAATTCTCTAGATGATTCAAGGCTTCTTATATTAATTAGGCACATGATCATCACATGCCTAATTAATTCATGGGCTTGGCTAATCTATGGACCATGGCCGTCCACCTTATGTGGATTAGGCCTTCAATATTTTTTTTCTTTTTGAGCCCAATTGTTGGCTAAATTTTGTAATTCATGAAACAAGTTTCCAAAATTCCAATTTTGTCCTTGGCCTTCCTCCGGATTTCCACACTAATATTTTTCCATGAACAACATACATATATAAGTTCAAATCCACATATGGCCTTATTCCTTACAATTCGTAATTATTTTGAGTTTTCTGAATATGCAAAAAAAAAAAATACGGGGTATAACATTCTCCCCCCCCCCCTTTAGAACATTCGTCCTCGAATGTTCAACTGACATTATGGGGTCTCAAGATACTTCGGGGAGGTGTCTATCTTCCCAACCACATACTCGTATTTAACCAAAGCGCCTGTGGGGGTATCCATTTTTCAGCTCCTGCTTATTCTATCCCCGCATACCCTTCGCTTCTATATTTAACAATGTCATTGTCCTTTCTTTTTCGGTTTAGCCATCAACATCTTTCACCTCTCATCACACTTCTTCTCGGTTCCTTACAACGCTATCATAATCCCACGTTATATCAAACAGGTTCATAATTACAATCAGACGCATAAAAGCATACCAGATTGATCCATAATCGGAGTCGGATGTACTGGACTATGTCAGACAGATCTGTAGTCAGAGTTAGACGTATGGAAGTGTGTCAGACAGATCCGTGATCAGAGTCAGACGTACAGAGGCATAATGGACAGAGCTTCATCAAAATCAGAGGCGTAGAAGTATAACAGACAGAATTTTTTGATTATAACCAGACCACTCCCACTAATGCATTACTAATTTACGAAAATTTCCCTTGTCGACATTTCACTACTCACTTATCGACTTGTCCGCCAAATTTCCCATACCAATAGTTTTATGTGTCGTTCATCGACTTCTTCAAAGGTTTCGCTTGATCATATTTCCTATCCTTCATCCTCTCCAGTGTCCATACCTACTTTCTTTCCTTTAGGTTATCCCAGCTTTCCCATTTACCTTTTATAGCAGCATTCATGAAAGTTGGGTATACTTCCCAAGGGGGTCACCCATCCCAGAATTGCTCTGGTTCCAGCACGCTTAACTTCGAAACTTTCATATGTTTTGGTGCGTTATTGTTAATATAATGGCGTCGACTGCCCCGCACAACCTTCATCACATAATTTAGGGCAGGTCGGAGTCTTAATAAATTTTCGAAAAAAAAAAAATTCGTAGCGGGTCCCACCCCGGTCTAACCTGCACAATGACCATATCGCCCTACCGAATTCTTGATATTCATTTTCATCTGTATGTATAACTATCTCAGACGGCTCTATTGGATTGGAGTTTTACCTTACTTTCACTGACGCCCAGAAAGAGAAAATCACGTAATATAACAAAATACAGATCCATCAATACATATATTTCTCAAGAAAAGATTAACAATATACCTGGGACTGCGCTCGAGGACGCTCCTGGGTCCTGCCGGCCGGTCAAAGCATACACGCGGTGTGATGGTCCGTCGGAACTGGAAGCTCCTCCACGACCTCTGCCACGACTTGCTGGTGCCGGCATATCTCGCCTCGTGGGGCGCGTAGCTACTGAAGGAGAAGATGAGCCGGCAACTGACCCAGTAAGCTGGACTGAACCTGAACCACCCCGGTACGGGCACTCCCTCATAACAAGGCCCTGACGGCCGCACGAGAAATAAGCTCCGGTGGCGAGACGACATTCTCCCGGGTGGTACCTGCCACACATAGGACACTGAGGCATATGTAGCCTCGACTGATTGAACCCCCTACTCTGCTGCAAATCTAAGGCCCTAGAACTCTGGCCTGCTTTAGAAGGACCTACGCCATCACAACGTCTGCCGGCGAACTTCGTACCCCGGCCTGACGGAGGAAGGGACCTACCAGACGACTGCTGAGACCATCCGCCTCGGAAATCTCCAGAATATCCCGCAGATCTGGCCCACTTGGGCGGCCTCCTATCACGATCTCTGCTGGGCTAATGTGCTCAGTAAACGGAAAATCCAAAGTGTCAGATACATATTTCCAAAACATGCAGAGTGTGTACAGAACATATGTCATATCAAATCCGGCCCCTGCCAAGGGACTCGGCAGACCGAACGTGGCCACCCTCCCGACGCTGGTGCCACAACACAGAAGAATCAGAATAGGGGCATAACCCCGTAACATAATATGTCATATCAGATGGCCATAGTAAATCATATCAGAACAAACGTACATGGCACAACATACTCCACAAACCCATGTACGCATATACCTGCCCCCTCACATCGAGGCACGGCGAACAATGCAGGGGATTACGCTTGACAACATATCCTGGCCCGGGCTCAGTGTGGGAAACATTGGGGCATCCACGAATAGAGTCTTGAGAAACTAATGCAAGTAAAATATCATAAATGTTTCCATAGACTCGATGAGGCATATCAAAGACAAACCGATCCGATGAAGTCGGAAGGGATCATAGTAAATGAGTTTCGAGTATCAAAACAATTTATCAGACTTAATGGAATATTTAAAACCATATTAGTTAGGTAATTAAAAGGGTAGTCGAAACGTTTCTTTCAAAAATCGTTCAAAAAGGGGACTTTAGTACATCAAGGGCAAAACCGGGAATAGCGGGCCCACCTCGGAACAAGCAAGGCGGTGGGCTCAAATTACGCCCTTTAAGATTATGGGGTCACCTATAAAGATTTTACGGACATTCTATAGCTTTTCAAGGAGTTTAGAGGAAGTCTACATACTTTCAGGAAAAGCATATCAAAATGGTTCAATTCTACTGAAGGAAAAACTGAGATTTTCTCTTGCGGATTCCGATGGCCAAGAAGGTCTTTTGAGGCCCGAATCCGATCCTAAAACACTTAGTCATGCCAAAAGAAGGATCGGGGTAACTTTTCATACCTTTCAAGCTCCTTACGCCTTTCCAAACTCACTTCCCGTTTCGTCAAAAATCTGCAAATGGTCAAGTTTGCCCATTGTAAGTTATAGATGCTACAAATTCAATTCAACTCTTATTTGTCTACCGAAATTTCGGCAGCACTTCCCCTATACATATAGCACCCCCGAGAACTTAACTCGGCTCACAATCATCAACAACAACCCAAGCAACAACATCAACATCAACAACAAGCATTAGAAACACAATATGGCAACACTAGTTCTACTTGCCGACATAATGTCATAACCTTTACTTTAACCTTAACTTTCAAACTATTCTCAACAATTTCACATTCATTATCAATCTAGATTACCACAACATAGTTTAAAAGCATTTCATATCGTTTTCCACAAGATATTCATACGATATACATAATATACAAACTTTCCGCCAAAGTCATAACGCATTCGAAACTTCTAATCTTTGACTTACGTATTCATAACATGATTCCATCTTCCAAATTCATCAATACCCGTCATAATTTGCAACCTAATAACTTCATTTTCATAATGTCGCAAAATCATACTTAAACGACATAAGTTTTCTACATTCCATTTCAAAGCAAACTCATATCATTTTACTTTCATTTACATTGCAAGAATCACAATAACACAATTAACACACTAGACAAACTTAATCCATTTCCATTCCACACACCCCATACCACACGGCCAAACACCCCACTACCAACTACTATCAAATTCATTCAATTTTCATTTCCAAGATGCATTTCATCCCAACCACAACTAGAATATGATATAAATTCAACACCTTACAATTATACACATACATATATATACACGGCCACATGCCTATATACATATCCACTTGGTAAACTTCTATTTTTCCGTACAACAAACTCATTCTCACATACTACAACACAAACAAAACTTCATAACACAATAAAAAGGAATGAATCCTTACCTTTTTCTCTAGTCTTCTTTTCTTGAACTAGTGATCAAATTGAGGAACCAAGTGCTTCTTCCTCCAAGACAACTACACCAAGTTGAAGAGGCTACCCAAATTAGTAGGAAAACCACAAAATATAAATTTTTGAAGCAAGATTTTTGTGGCTTATTTTTGCACTCCAAACCCGAAACCCTCTTCTCTTTCTCCTCTCTTGCTTTGTTTTTCTTGTCTTCTAAGTTTTTCTTGAACTCTCCAATGTATATAATAGCCCCTTAATTAAATTGTCACATGGTTGCCATGTGACTTGGGTTTGGGCCAAGTATGTTGGCCGGCCACCCCATTTGAGTTGGGCCCAAATTTTTCTTTCAATTATTTGGGCCCAATGGATTATAATTCCCGTTTTGTAATTCCCGAAACTAATTTTCGAAATCCCAAATTTGCCCTTAGCGTTCCTCGACACTTCCATATTAATATTCTTTCATAACAACTCAAGGGTTACATAAATTCAATTATGACCTTATTTCATACAAGTCCAAATTATTTCCAATTTTCCAAAGGTGTGAAAACACGGGATATAACATCCTCCCCCCCTTTAGAACATTCGTTCTCGAATGTAAAATTAATCTTATAGGGTTTGAAAACACTTTGGGGGAGTTCATGGTTACAAGCAACACATATGACATACGATTGGCATTGAAATGAAATTAAGTAGGGATTCAAGGTTACCTGTGGGCATAGGGAACAGATGAGGATATTTCTTCTTCATTTCTTCCTCGGACTCCCAGGTCATTTCCTCCCTATTCTCGTTCCGCCACAGTACCTTAACAGAGGCTACATCCTTATAACGGAGCCTCCGTACCTGACGGTCCAAAATAGCCACGGGCTGCTCCTCATAAGATAACTGCTCCGTCACCTGAATATCATCCGCAGGGAATATTCTGGAGGGATCACCAATGCATTTGCGGAGCATCGACACATGGAATACCGGATGTACTGCTTCCAAATCAGATGGCAGGTCTAACTCATAGGCGACATTTCCGATTTTCCGCACGATCAGATAAGGCCCAATATAACGCGGACTAAGCTTAACCTTTCTGCCGAACCGCATTACGCCTTTCATAGGCGATACCTTCAGAAATACCCAATCACCAACCTGGAATTCCAATGGACGACGTCGTTTGTCAGCGTATGATTTCTGTCGACTCTGGGCTGCCAATAGTCGTTCCCGAATAAGTTTCACCTTATTAACGGCCTGCTGGATCATATCTGGGCCGATTAATTCTGTCTCGCCAATATCAAACCAGCCGATAGGTGACCTGCATTTCCTACCATATAAAGCCTCGTACGGAGCCATCTGGATGCTGGAATGGTAGCTGTTATTATAAGAAAATTCAATCAATGGCAAGTGATCCTCCCAGCTACCTCTGAAATCAATAACACAGGCTCGCAACATATCTTCAAGCGTCTGGATAGTGCGCTCAGCCTGTCCGTCACTCTGAGGATGGAAAGCTGTGCTCAGGCTCAGCTGAGTCCCTAATCCTTCCTGAAAAGATCTCCAGAAGTTCGCCGTGAACTGAGCACCTCTGTCAGTGATAATAGATATAGGAACTCCATGAAGCTTCACTATTTCTTTAATATAAAGCCTGGCATAATCCTCGGCAGAATAAGTAGTCCGGACGGGGAGAAAATGGGCTGATTTTGTCAGCCTATCAACAATAACCCAGATGGAATCATACTTCCGTGGAGTGCGAGGCAACCTTGTAATGAAGTCCATATTAATGATCTCCCACTTCCACATCGGAATTTCCATTTCCTGCAACAGTCCACCCGGTTTCTGGTGTTCAATTTTGACCTGCTGACAATTTGGGCACTGGGCGACGAATTCTGCGATATCCCGTTTCATACCGTCCCATCAGTATAAGCATCGGAGATCATGGTACATCTTCGTAGACCCAGGATGGACCGAATAGCGAGCATAATGTGCCTCGCTCATAACCTGCTGCCGAAGACCTGCAATATCAAGTACACACAACCTGCCCCTGAGTAATAAAGTCCCGTCCGGAGTGAACTCGAACGGAGTCTTCTCCTTATCATAGGCTGTGTCTCTGTATCGTGCCAAAACGGGATCTTCATATTGATGCCGTTTGATATCTTCCTTAATAGATGATTCAGAAATCCGTGTACCTCCAGAATCGGCCAGACGAACCCCAAGATTAGCCAACTGATGAATGTCACGTACTATCTCTCTCCTGTCTGGTTGTAAATCGACCAAGCTGCCCATAGATTTCCGGCTAAGCGCATCTGCAACAACATTAGCCTTGCCCGGATGATACAGAATATCCACATCATAGTCTTTCAGGAGCTCCAGCCACCTCCGCTGCCGCAAATTGAGCTCTTTCTGCCTGAAAATATACTGGAGACTCTTATGATCTGTATAGATATCAACATGAACGCCATATAAATAATGTCTCCATATCTTCAGGGCATGGATCACCGCTGCAAGCTCCAGATCGTGAGTAGGATAATTCTTTTCATGCTTTTTCAATTGCCGAGAAGCATAAGCTATAACTCTGCCGTGTTGCATCAATACACAGCCCAATCCCACGCCAGAAGCGTCACAATAAATAACATATCCATCGGGTCCCTTTGGAAAAGTCAGAACTGGGGCTGTAGTCAGCTTCTCTTTCAGCAACTGGAAGCTTCGTTCACAAGCATCAGTCCACTGAAACTTGGCTCCCTTTTGAGTTAGCCTTGTCAAAGGCGCTGAAATTGAAGCAAACTTTTCCACAAATCTTCTGTAATAGCCTGCTAACCCCAGGAAACTACGTACCTCTGTGGGCGTCGTGGGTCTGGGCCAATTTTTCACGGCATCAATCTTCTGTGTATCCACCCGGACACCATCAGCTGCAATAATATGGCCTAGGAATGCCACTGAAGCTAGCCAGAATTCACATTTAGAAAATTTTGCATATAATTTCTGATGCCGAAGTACCCCTAATACCGCTCTCAGATGATCCGCGTGCTCTGCCTCGGACCGAGAATAGACCAGGATGTCATCGATAAATACAATTACGAACATATCCAAGAATGGCCTGAATACCCGGTTCATTAGATCCATGAATACCGCAGGAGCATTTGTCAGCCCAAAAGACATAACTCTGAATTCATAATGCCCGTATCTGGTCCGGAATGCTGTCTTAGGAATATCGGCCTCCCGTACCCGTACCTGATGATAGCCAGACCGAAGATCTATCTTCGAAAAATACTTGGCGCCCTGCAACTGATCAAACAAATCGTCAATACCGCTCTTATATTACTGAACTTATGAGAAATTGGGAATTCGGAACGAAGAGTAGCTGTATACGTAGGAGAAAGGTGAGTAATAGTAACTACGGAGGCTAAAATAGTAATTGAAAAAAAGGAAATACGTTACGAGGGCGTCTCGTAAGTTGTCAAAACCCCAAACCGCCCCTAGTGATGTGATAAAGATAGTCCGAGAGAATGGGGGTAGAATACTAATACTAAGACACAAAAATGCGTTAAAGTTTCGAGGTTAAGCGTGCTCAGGTGGGAGCAATTCCATGATGGGTGACCCCCCTGGGAAATGTGCTAAAGTTTTCATAAATATTGGAACAAGAGACGAATGTGAGATTAGGTAGCCCAATGTAAATTAGAGTGTGTGGAGTGGTTAGGAACCCTACAGAAGTCCTACAGGCAGAGGCGGACAAGACAAGCGGAAGGGAAGAAAGCATGACAGAAAGGGTATCCAAGATCAGGGAAAGTTTGAGTAGCTTTTGGGATCAATTTACACACGCATATAATAGGAAAATATCAATAGTGTACCTTTAGCCGCGTCTGGGGAAGGTTCAGGATCCTACCGTCCTGTCAATGCATATATACGGTGCGGGGGACCGGCCGAACTGGGTGTATCTCCTCTACCTCGGCCACGGCCTGCTGGGGCCTGGGAAGATTGTCCAGAAGGGGGCATGGACGATGATGAACCTGCTACCGATCCCATGGGCTGACTCGCACCTCTGTCTCGCATCGAGGGGCAGTCACGCATCATATGCCCCGTCTGTCCACAAGAATAACAAGCATTCGAACCCAGACGACACTGTCCCGAATGCATCCTACCACACCGGTTACACTGTGGTGGGGGCGGCCTCATCTGACCAGATCCACTGTCGTACTGGGGGCTCGAAATCCTGGACTGCTCCTGTGTCTGGCCCCCTCTATACTCACTGCTGGCTCCAAAAGATTTGGCCCTTTTTTTGGGGCTCCTATCCACATGACGCCCGCTCTTCTGCAACGGATGTTGTTCCTCCAGGTTCTGGGCGTGGGCCTGAATACGAGCAATGGTCATCCCGTCCTGGAGTGAAGCTGTCAAACATTCCTTAATTAAGTTTGGCCCCAATCCACTCACAAACCGGTGTACGTGATCCCCCATATCAGCTATCATGGCTGGGGTGTACCTGGCCAACGAGTTAAAGTGAAGGCTATATTCTCGGACACTCATATTTCCCTGTTTAAGATTCAAAAACATATCAACTCGAGCCCGTCGAACCTCCAGCGGTAAGAAATGTTGTAGAAATGCCTCCATAAACTCCTGCCAGACTGGGGGAGGGGCATTTGCTCCCCTAGAGGATATCCAGCTGTTATACCGCAACACTGCTACGTCCCGCAACCTGTAAGATGCCAATTCCACTGACTCTGTATCTGAAGCATGTATTATTCTCAGTGTCCTTAACGTCTTATCTATGAAATTCTGCGGGTCTTCCTCTGGTTTCGAGCCATAGAACTCCGGAGGTTTCAGGGTGATGAAGTCGCGAGCCCTTGCACTCACCGCCCTGTCCCCCAGGTCTACATCTTGCCGCTGAGCCTGTGCGGCAACTAACTGGGTTAATAACTGGATGGCCTCTGCCATCTGATTGCCCGGGGCTGCTGGCGGTGGGACTGGAGGTGCTGGGGCTGGAGTTGGAGCTCCTTCCTGCTCCGCTGATACAGGGGAAGCAGGAGAAGTCTGAGGGGGAGTTTCATTATAAGACTCGTCTCCTTCTAGCTCCCGTTCAACTCTCCTTCCAGCCACTGTCTCGCCCTTCTGGGCTGCCCTAGCTTTCTTCTTCGGCGGCATTACTGAAATCATAACATAGGAGTAGGAAAGGAATATGGAAACCTGGGAGCATAGCTCTATCGCACGATCTTAGAATACAAAGAAGGTCATATTTCCTAGATGCCCTGTAGCCTCCTGCCTATAAGTGTGGCGCGCTACACACCCATAAACAAGACTCTACTGGACACGGCTCGTAGACAAAACCCTAGGACCGAACTGCTCTGATACCACTTCTATCACGACCCAACTAGGGGCCGTGACGAGTACCCGATACTTGTACCGAGCACCCCTTATCTCGCATCATATTCTTATTACTAAGTGAGCCATATGAACTATACCATACATTTTTTTCTTTGTTACTCGACATTAACATTAATCGCATATTCATAAACGTACGCTATTAAACTTTACTAGCACCTTATACAGTGACGAAGGCCCACATAAGTACAAAACATCTAACTGTACATGTCTGTCTACGAGCCTCTAAACATAATATATAGCATCACAAAAAGGACCGGATACTGCCGAGTCCGGACATGTACACAAAATTAGTACCAATAAGCTGGAGCCCCGAAAGAACTAGAGGACTCCCAATATACCGCTGGTGGAGCTCCTAAGGATCAAGTCCGCCAACCTTCTTACCTGCGCGGCATGAAACGCAGCGTCCGCAAGAAGGGACATTAGTACGAATGATGTACCGAGTATGTAAGGCATGAATAGTAAAATAAGATCATGCTAGAAAGCATAAAACATAGCATAGAGGAGGAGGGATATAATCTGTACCTCTGTTTGCCTCTTAAGGCAGATACTTATGCAAATTAACTTTATCTCTAGAAATAAAATATAGTCATCTCAAGTACACTGCCCGACCGCGTAGGTACGGTGTAATACTGCCCGACCATAGAGGTACGGTGTAACTTTATCTGGGCATACCATGGGGTAAAGGAATAAGCTGTTCATCTTAATGCCCCTTAGGGCGGATGCTACGCATGCTAGCTTTAAAAATAATATGTAAAAATCTGTAAGTAAACTGCCCGACCATATAGGTGCGGTGTAATGCTGCCCGTCCCAATAGGAACGGTGCATAGACTGCCCGTCCATGAAGGATCGGTGTGTGAGCCCGCGTCCGGGGTATAAGCTGCCCACTATAGAGGTGTGTATATCTGTCCGGCCGCTCGTGGGACGGCACGGTGTCATAAAGTAAATAATACATAAGTATAAAGCATGCATGAGAGCCCAAGTGAACGCTAGAACTCTATCGGAGTGACATAAGGCCGGAAACCTCCTATTGCATTATGGAATAATCATCATGACTTTGCCTCGCCTTGAAGGGACTAGTAATATAAGGCGAGACTATCAACGAAGAATAGCGTTAAGGAAAAACATAGGACAAGGTCATCATCATCATATGTCACTTACTTGAAGTCTTTAGAAATTAGAGTCATAACCAAGGAGTAGCATTAAAGATCAATACTAGCTTGACATTTTCATACTTATTTTGAGTCTTTAACTTAAGGTTCTTAGTCGTGGAATCACTCTTGTCATACTCATCATAGACATATTCCTTTCTTAACATCACCGCTATCATTTTTATCATAGAATACTCCCTTTAGAATAATTGTAACACTTATCGGGTAATAACTGAACATTAAGGAAGAATCCGGGATCACTGGGCCCACCTCGGGTCAAATGAGGCGGCATACTAAATTTACATATGTTACGTGTCATGGCGTTACTTGTGAGGGTTTTAAGGTAATCGGGACCTCTTTATGCAAGTTCTAGAGGTTCAAGAAGGTTTTTCAACATTTTGCACAATTTCTAGTTCAATTCTACTGAAGGTGTTACATCCGGCATTTTTGCACATTCAAAAAATTCGAGATAACTTGGCTTGTAATGAAAAAGGCCATATTTGGACCTTGCTTGGTATGAATGTGTCGGTTAGGAGTACGTTGGTGTGAAATTACGAAAGAAGGCCAAGGGCAAAATTGGAATTTTGGAAACTTGTCCCATGATTTACAATAAATAGCCAAGTGGGCTCAACAAAAAAAAATAAGAGAACATGAGGCCCATTTGGGAGAGGTCCAACCGGCCATGGAAGGGTCCAACCCATGGAAATTATTTTATGATATAATTAATCATTTATAGTGGATAAGTGTCAAGAACATTCAAGAAAATCAAAGAAAAACCAAGAACAAAAAAATAGAGAGAGGTTTCGGGTGGAGGAGAAGGAGAGAAAGAAAAGAAAAGAAAAATTTGTCCAAGCCTCAACTTTGATTCAAAAGTTATAATTTTCTTGAATCCTTGCTAAGTGCAAAGCCCTCTACAAAGTGGTATGATTATTGAGGCCAAAAGGTGACCTTGGTGACAAGTGAAGGAGTTGAGAAAAGGTAAGAGTTTTACCATTTTTATACCATGGAATATATGTATGTATGTTGTAGTGTGAGGGAATGAATGAAAAGCATGAAAATTTTGTGGGTTGTGAATGTGTGTGTATGGCCGAATGCATGTGTGCCTTGTATGTTTATGATGGCTTGAATTTATGTTGGTAATTTAGTTGTAGTATGGTAGAAATTGTATTAGAAATGAAAGTTGAATGAATTAGTGAAAGTTGGAAATTATAAGGTATGGCCGTGTGGTGCTATGTGTAGGATGGAATATGAACTAAATTTCTCTAGTATGTTAATTGTGTTATTGTGAAGTGAATGAAAGAATAATGGTTCTTGTTGTCATGGAAGAATAGTTGTTAAGTTGTTGTAGGAAATTATGCAAGTTTATTGTAACTTATGTAAATGTGGGAATGAAAGTAGTAATAGGCAAATTATGGTTGGCATTGATGAAGTTGAAAGATAGAAGTATATCATGAACATGTTTGCTAAAAGATTGGAAGTTGTGAGCGAATTATGCTTTTGGTAGGAAACTTGTATATGGTGTATACCCTATGTATATCTTGTGAAAATGGTATGATATGATTCCGAATGGTATTGTAATGACTTTGATTAGAATAAATGAGAGAATGTTGGTATTGATTTAGGAGCGTGAAGTCGAAATGAGGATTATTGTATTATGTCGTAAAGTAGACTAATTGTGTATATTATGAATTATGATAACTGTTGATGTTGTTGATATTGTTGTTGGGTTGTTGTTGGTTGTTTGGAGCCGAGTTGAATCTCGGGGAGGCTATATGTATAGGGGAGGTGCTGCCCAAATTCTTATAGACAAGTATTGGTTAAGGTTAGAAATGTTAAGTCTCATGAATAGTAACTGGTAAATGTGACCATTTGCAGTTTTTGAGCGAAACAGGAATCGAGTTTGGACGAGCGTAGGACACAACCAAGGTATGTAAAGTCTACCCCTTCCTTCTTAGGCATGTTCTGAACATAATAGGCTCGGCCGCGAGTCTTAAGTACGACTCCGTTCCTCTGAATTCGAGATGGAAATCCGCTCCAATTCCTTCAGTACAATTGTAACCATTTCCTTATAAAATGCCGTCAAAGTGAACTTTTGTACGAAACCTTCCTAAACGGAGTCGGAATACTTCCATATGATTGTGGATGACCTCATAAGGTCCATTATCAGTAATTTACGTATGTCACCTCGAGTTGGTCCGAGGTGGGCCCACGGAGCCCCGATACCTTTTGTATGACCTAAATTGCCTTATTCCTGTCCGTTTTTCAAAAGTAACATCTGGACTATTATTCTGATCATGATATGACTATTTTTATATAAATCCTACGAAATGGTTCTGATATCTGGAAATCTGATTTCGGTGATAATCTGTCGTGCCTTCCCAAGTAGGATATAGGCGCGTATTATGAACACTATCCGAATACTCTGATTTGACTCGCCATATGGCCTACCTCAATTTGATTGGGTCTGTATAATGATCTGTATGTATGTGGTTTCTCATTAATCAGTTCGTGCATGTGCTATGATCCCTTTCACCGGATCCCGGGCCGGTTTATGTCATGCGGATGGGCCGCCGAGTCCCTTGTCGGGGGCCGGGTCCCATGTATGAATTCTGAAGTATGATGTGTCCGGTTACGGGGTACTGTGGTATATGTCCATCCCCGGTTACCGTGTATATGTTACGAAGTATGATGTGCCCGGTTTCCCGGCGTGTGATTTTTCCCCGGGGTTACCGTGATTATGATATGATGGGTTATGTGACGGAGATGTTCGAAGATATGAAATCTTCTGAAATATGATATGTTGTGGCGCCAAAGGCAGGAGTGGCGACTACGTTCCTGTGCCCTATTATGATTCTGTCTGTCTGATATGGATTCGGATTCCGCCTGTCCGTATGGATTGTGATTCTGCCCGTCCGTCTGGACCATAATTCTGTCCGTCCGTTTGATTTATGGTTCTGTCCGTTATACTTCTGTGCTTCCGGTTCATGCTATGATTATGGTTGTTATGTTTCTGCTTTACATACTCGGTACATTTTTCGTACTGACCCCCGGTTCTTCGGGGGCTGCGCTACATGCCCGCAGGTACAGAAGCACTTGGAGACACGCCGCCAGTCTAGGGCACAGATTCTGCTATTTTGGAGAGCTCCTTTGATCCGGAGCGTGTACTTTTGGTATATATCTTCTGTCTTCTGTATATTCTGTATGTATGGCAACTCCGGGTACGGCGGGGCCCTGTCCCGTCACATGACTCTGTATGTCTGTTAGAGGCCTGTAGATATGTTTGTGGGTTAGGGTCTTTCTGTACGGATGTGTGTATATGTTGTGTGGGGCGATCCCATTCGCCACGGCGGCCGGTCCGTATACGTTCATATGTTGCTTTGTTGGCCGGTGTGGCCTTTGTTGGTATTTTCTGTGCGCAGGGTTATTTTGGATAGTCTGTAAAACAAAGGAAACTCTGCCAAAATTTTTCTGGAAATTATCTAAATTTGAAATATAGCCTTGACGGCTTCTGCTTTATACTTGAATGCGTTTGATAACAATTGAGATAGCATTGGATATATGTGTTTGGGTGCCCAGATCGGGTACTAGTCACGGCCTACGGGGTTGGGTCGTGACAGAAGGAAAAAGGGAAAACTTTAAGTGCCGATTCCGGGGAATAGGGTTGTCCCCGAGGCTCGTACCCGACTTATTACGTCTAAGACATGCCATAGAAAGAAGGGTGAAGCCTTACATACCTCTTTCCGCTCCTTTTGCTACTCCAAATTCATGTTGCAATTTCGTCAAAATCTGCAAATTGGTCATATTTACCAAAACTCTTATTAGGATGCTTAGAGTTGAAATCTTAAGGTGATACTTGGCTACCGAAATTTCGGCAGCACTTCCTCTTTAAATATACCATCCTCGACATTCAACCTAGCAAGTTTTCAATCAACAACAGCCCGGGAATTCAAACCCGGCCAAACTATTAACACAGCTCAACAATCACACTAGCAATTCACATATTCCATTCAAAACACATGATCTCAATTTACCACTTTCTTCAAAACCTTCCGACTTCAATGAATACAATAGCAACCTTATAATATATATTCCAACAACATCATACTAATACCATTACATGCTATCCCTGCAAGAACATTATTTTTCCATATACACAATCTTCCAATTACCAATACTTCACCAAACTTATCAAGCCTTTATTTGCAATATGAAATCTACAACACAACAACTAAAATAATAACTACAACTTGCTTATTATTCTTTCACGACTCACCAATATACACGACTATACATCATGTATACACGGCCACATGCACACTACACACTCACGGCTTCATTATGCACACACAACTGCATTCTTTCCAAATTCATTCAACTTCCACTATCAATATAGTATTTACAACAACAACAACCAAGCACTAAACAAAATAATTGAAATATGATTCCTACACATATATACACATGCACGGCCACATACCATATTCCTCTCTTTCATGAATTTCATCCATTTTAGCATACTACAACACATATAAACCATGTATAACACATAAAACAAGATTAAAATTCACCTTTCGTCTTCAACTTCCCACTTGCCTACGACTTGGCAACTTGGATGCTTATGAATCTTTCTTGCTCCAACAACAACTCCACCTTATTAAGCACCCTTTACTTGGTAGAAAATGATTTTTGAAGGAATTTTTATCAATTTTTCTTGTGGGATTACTCTATGGCCGAATGGCCTTGTTTGGTTGAGCTCTCTCTTTCTTTGCTTTTGTCTTCTTGAAATTTCTAGATGAAAATGACACATGACCCCCTTATTTATTTACTAGTCTTGAATTAAATCAAGACATGGGCTTGGGCCATTTTTATTGGACCATGGTCGGCCACCCCTCACATGTTGAGCCTCTTGTTTCATAATTTTTTTTTGAGCACAATTTAATCATAGGCCATGTTTTGTAATTCAAGAAGCTAATTTCCGAAATTTCAATTTTGCCCTTACTCATCCTCGATATTTCCACGAGTCATATTGTGCACTTCCCTTTATGCCCTTAACCTTTTTTTCATTATTTCCACTTCAAAATTCTCATAACAACTTATATGCCAAGCCAAGTAAAAATTATGGCCTTGATTTCTGTCTTCCCGCGACTGTCTTGAATTATCCGATTGTACAAGAATGCGGGATATAACATGTATGACGACGAATCTAATGATTGTGTAAATTCTTTTGAATGTAGACTAGCAAGCTTGGATAAATAAGCGTAGCTAATAGGACGTGGAACAGGTATGTAAGGCTTACCCTTTCTTTCTTTTGGCATGATCCTTGTGAAACAAACAGACAAAGTATATGTATGATTTCAAAGAAACTCCTATTCTTAGAGCCACTAGGATGGCTAATGTTTTTGACTTCCGAAAACTGTTTTGCTATGTCTTGATACATGTGTGTGGCTCCAAAAGTTCTATTTTGATTTGATCCATAACGATATTCGAAAAGTACGTGATATGACTATTGCTTTTATTTTCCAAAAATAGCTTCTGAAACGTTCGTAGAGGGTTCTGTACTAAAATGTCCATAACTTTCTTATACTAACTCGGATTGACCCGAAACGTGTTTGTGATCCTTCAAGCGTCGGCTAGCGTATCTATCTATCGAGTCTTAAAAATTGATTTAAGTGCATACAGTTTCTCACTACTCTGCTCGTGCATGCCTGAATGTATCTTTCACTGAGTCCCGGGCCAGGATATGTTATCGTGCGTATTCCACTGCATTGTTCACCAAGTCCCATGATGGGCCAGGTATGGTACATGTATATGATTATATGATTATGGCACCGAGTCCCATGATGGGCCGGGTACGGTATATGTGCACATGACTTCATTCACCGAGTCCCTCACTAGAGGGCCGGGTACGGTATATATATATATATATATATATACATATGCATGCATGATGATATGATAGTATGATGACATGATTTTATCCACCGAGTCCCATAACGGGCCGGGTACAGTATGTGATAATGATATGCATGATTTATGTTTTAAAGGCAAGAGTTTTGGTATTCTGAACATCGTACTGGTTTCTGTACTCCTTATATCAGTTATGATCTTTTTACTGTGATTCGTGCCTTACATGCTCAGTACATTTTCCGTACTGACCCCCTTTCTTCGGGGGCTGTGTTTTATGCCACGCAGGTACACCCAGACGAGTAGAAGACTTTGCTAGAAGGTGTTCAGCGGGATTGGCGAGCTCCACTTCCTTCCGGAGTGTTGCTGAGTCAGAGTATATATGTTATGATTTCTGATTGATGTTAGAGACTTTGCAGACAGAGTCGTGGGTATAGAATGTCAGTCTTGTAAGCGGCTCCATCAGCCGATGTGTCATTTTGTGTTATGTTATAAATTCCATATGATTACAGATTTTGTTTGACTTGAGAACGACGAAAAGAATGTTTCTGAAAGCTCTTATTATGTATTTCGTTTTATTTGAGTTAGGAGTCCAAGTGAGTATGTGTGTAATAAGAGTCAACGGGTTCGCTCGGCTCCGAATATGGGGTCGGGTGCCCATCACACCCTAGAAAGATTAGGGTGTGACACAATATCAGTACAAACCACGCGTACTGAGTAAGTATCATAGGCCGACAAAGGTTAGTAACACATATCAGTAAAAGAATTCACAGATAAACAAGATAACAACCCAATCAAGTCATATGTCTATCTACCACACAATGTATATCAAGCATTAAATTCACTCTAATAATTCACCAGTCAAGCTCACAACAATATTGGAACTCACATAACATTAAATGGATCGTTTCAGTCTAGTGGTCAACTCATCACCCATTATCTTACATCACATAGAGACCAAATATATAATTAATCTTACGGACGGTCTGTGGGATACCTCAACAAGTTCGATCAATAAATCCAGATCCAAGTACATGTCATTGCCTAAGTAAAGCATCTAATCCCAAATGTGCCAAGTCTGAATAAATCAATCCGAATCCATTCATCACAAGAAAACACCAAATCATCTCAAACAAACCATAATGCAATGCAATGCAAGATGTATGAATGCAATGCAATGCAAGATATATGAATGCAATGCCATGCCATACAAATGAGGTGTACATATGTACTCTGGACGAAAATATCGTCATCTCGGTAGCACAACCCAGTGTGACTCGCGAAGTCTAAGTGCCGCCCGTCACAGATTTTTGCCTAACAGAAAAACGGGACCCTGGCTAAATGCTTACAGGGGGAGTCTCACCGGCACCACCCTGGGGGACCCGCGGAGTTCATGCAATAACAACGATTCAGGGATAACATCGAAATCGGCCATGCAACAACGATGCCAGAATAGCTCTTCCGACATCGGCCACCTCACAGTCACTTAAGTAAAGAGTTTATCAAGATATCAGTTTCGCTCAATCAACGATATCGGATCATCACCGGGTATCGGCTATGCATCATGAACATGAGAGAATGTATGCAATGCATATGTCAACGATTCCGGAATTAAACCTTGGATATCAGCCTTCTCACAATCACTTAAGTAAAAGAGTTTGTCAAACACCAGTTTCATATAATCAACGATTCCGGAATGGATCTTCGGACATTGGCCTTTTAACAATCACTCAAGTAAAAGAGTTTAGCAAATATGAGTTCCGCTCAATCAACGATACCGGATCATCACCGGGTATTGGCCATGCATCATGAATATGAGAGAATGTGTGCAATGCATATGTCAATCATCAACAATCAAGTTCACCATCACAAGTACGAACAATGGGGTATGCCAACAATGTACCATATCACAATACCAACAATGGTATGCCAACAATATATCATTATCACAAGTACCGGCAACGGGTACGCCAACAATGTATCATATCACAATACCAACTGTGGGTATGCCAACAATATATCAATATCACAATACCAACGGTGGGTATGCCAACAATGTATCTATATCACAATACCAACAATGGGTATGCCAACAATATATCATATCACAACACCAACAGTGGGTATGTCAAATCTATCCCAATCAGGGCGACAAAACAGATTTCGATATCTACCAACTACACATGGCATCAAGCCAACACACTCGAACTGTCAAGCACAACACAACGGGGTGGCTAGTCCTAACACACAACAGGTCAATCAATCGATATACATTATTACCATTTCCTTAAATCAGCCTATTAGCTTAGAACAAGTAATCTCACCCTACACTCACAACCATTCGTCACAACTCGTTTTAGAACTCAATCGCAATCGTTGGTGTGTTTTATCCTCCCATTTATCAACTAGGTTTACTATTAATGGCATAACACAATAATCACATATTACGGGGATTTCTTATCATTAGACAAAACAATAGGTTTCACCCGATACTTCCAAGTCACATATATCCACCGATATTAAAGAAAACCACATCAAACAACCTAAGAAATTTGCAAGCCACAAGCCCGAACACAAAAATCATACAACAATACCATCCTAAGATTCCATCCCAAATCTCCAATTCCTATACATGCATTCTCCGTTCCTTCTAATACACTAATATATGAAACTAACCGGAGTCTACCGAAAGGGAAGCCATAACCTACCTGGCTGCCGAACAGGTGCCACGAACCCATACATTGCCTTGTCTTTCGAAGCGTCTCCAAATAATCAAAATCTATCACATATGAATTCTATGTAAGAAACCATGAATAATGATACCCATATTGGCTACTTTCAATTCGGGTCAAATTCCAACCCGTAATTTAGGAAAAATGGGTCTCAAGGGTAAAACGGAAATTTTATGACCAAAATACCAAATTCAATACCAAAAGGTCAATACCCAATACTTTAATCATAGGAATACTCAATTAATTCTCAAAATCATCATTAATATGAAAACTCCCAAATTTGGGTCTACGAACCCTAACTTTAATTCATGAAATTTAACTCTAACATGGAAGATTATTGGTTAACAATCCTAGATATATCATCATCTAACGTAAATAGCAACATTAACATCATTTATTCACAATCCAGGAAGCCAATTCGTTTTTAGAACTCTTTCATGAAAAACCGCATAAACCCTCCTTTGATTCTAGTCATTACAAGGTTGAACTCATATTTAGAAGATCATAATTGATAGATATATGGTTAGAACGCTTACCCTAGGAAGAAAATGGCTCTCTAGACCTTCAAGTCACCTCCAAGAGTGCTTACAACGAGTTTAGAAGATATGGGAAATGTCTAAGGGTTTTACCAAATATAAATGTATTCTGATGCAGCGATACCGCTGCAGCGGCCATCGCGCCGCCCCAACGGTACCGCACCAGAGGTGCCTAGACCGCTATGGTGGTCTAGCCAAAAATGCACTTCACTGCTCCAACGGTACCATCACCTCCCCAGCGATACTCGCCTTTCACACGAAACCCAAATTACACAAACAAAACATGCAGATATACATAAAAACGCACTACGAACTCACCCACGGACTCGGATTTCCCAAATAGGTTCTCGTTGACCAATTCAACTCTCGGGTATACGTTCTCACTTAAGGTCAGGATTTTCTCACAAGTCAAAATAAACACTAACGAGGCTCGAAAACGGTCAATAAAGGAAAAGTCACACTAATGACCAAACGGGTCATTACAGTATATGTGAACTTAGATGAGTCTAAATATGTGATCGTAAATTGACAAATTTGTTTTTGGATATCGGTGGCGGTTGCCAACTTGAGTTGTTGGCTTATTGACGAGCTCTAGGCATATAGAGTTTTTTTGCTCGTACTCTGTCAAATTATAGTATAGTTTAAGATATCGTCCCATAGAGATTGGAACCACTTAGGCTATAGATTTATATTATCTCAGTTACTATTTGAGATAATCAAATTTATGAAGAGAGAGTAGTGTCTTAAATTTGTTAATTACTTAAACAAAACAATTACAATTTCCTAAAGATTTAAAAAGAGTTGGGAATAATTGAAGTCACTTAATAATATTATTATAATATAACCTTAATGTAATATATTTCACGAAAGAATAATTGCTTATTGCTAATACAATTACATTTTCTCACTTGGAAATAATCAATTAATAACATTCCTTGAGGTTATGCATGTTAATTGAATTACAACTAATGACAATTAAAATGAAATAATTTCCTTGCCTAAATCGTGTCATAAGGTGTAAAGACCTCTTGAGATTTGTCTTTTCAATAAATTTATTTCAGTCAATTCCTCCGTGAGGATTAGAATTAAAAGAAGTAAGACAAAGATATCCTTAAATCTATACACTTGCTTGAGTCAATTCCTTCTTGCGAATTAGATTAAAAAGAAGCAACATCAAAGATTTGAAAAAATATCTAACTAAAAATTATTATTACTCAAATATTTTATGCAATAATTATAAAGTATTAATTTTGCTTCATGAGAATTAGAAAATTAATACAAGAATAACCACAACATAAATGTCACGACCCAAACTGGAGGGCCATGACGAGCACCTAACCGTACTAGCCAAGTACCATCCGCCATGCATCTGTAACATCAACATAAACATAGGTGGGCCGATAGGGTCATCATATGACTCTCAATAGACTCATAAGGAAGCATGCCTGCATCGAATAATCTGAAAGACTCATATGTATGAATAGACTGGACATATTGTATGAGCCGATAAGGCTATCATAACCACTTGTGACGACATATGAACTCTCAAGTCTGGACATCATCTGACTGTATATAACTGTCTACAAGCCTCTACTAGAAAACATAACATAACGTGACCGGGACCGGGCCCCTCTGTTATGTTCCGTATTTTCATACGTCGGGACGTTTTAAAATAAGCGCGACAAGTTAAAGGCAAGACTATCTTAAGATATGAAGTAGAGATTTTAACTTCCGGTTTCGTGTCGAGTCACAATTTATCCACAATTTTCGTGTGGCATTAAACTATTAATGGAAAATTGGGATTAAACTAACCATAATTGGATTAATAAGTGGGATTGGAAAGACCAAAAATCAGTCCACTTTTGGACCATGTTTGGCCGTGCCTTTCAAGGTTGTGGTCAAGGAATCTTGACTCAATTTAGTGTGATCCACATGTCCAAGTCAAGGAGGGGGGACATATAGACACAAAATTCTGATTCACTCCACTTTAGAAATTCATTTCAACACCCAAAGTTAGAGAAAGAAGAGTGTAGAGAGAGGTGCTCTCGGCTAAGAGCTAGCCGAGAGAGTGAGGTGAAATTGTGCCCAAAAATTCCAGTTTTTCTCCATCAAATTTAATCCTCATCTAGTGTATAAGAAGGTGTGTTAGTTTCTGAAGAGAAACAAGAAAGTGAAGCACCCAAATAGATTGAAGTTTCGGCCAAGTGAAGCACAAGATTGAAAGGTAAGAATGTTTGTTGTTTCTTGTGTTGCATGATGATTTGAATGTATAGTTCATGCAAGTTGTTGTTGGATTGTGGTTGTAGTTGAAGTAGGGAGTGAGCCGTGTGTGAGGTGAGTTCATGACTGATTTCATTGTGCATGTATTGTTGGTGAATTGAATATGTATCAACATATGTAAATGAACAAAGATTGTAGGAGTTTGGTTGTGATGTTGCATGTTGGATATTGGACTGTTTTTGCTCGAATTTAAAATGAATCATGTGTTGAAGATTCTAATGAAGTCATGCTTAATCTTGTTGAACATGTATTGGAAATGGATTGAATGCATTGTAGTTGGATAAACGGATGAAAATCATGAAATGGTGGAAGGGTGTTGTAGCCGTGTAGTAGGGACTCTTTTAGGGAGAATTAGGGACTGTTTTGGGTCACATTTCGATTGTTGTTGTTATGGACATTGTGGTGTATTGTATGCATGTTGAATATGTGAATTGGGGTGTTAAAGAAATGAATTATATTGAGGTGTAAAGGCAGTCCAAAACCGTGGACAGTTTTTGGAAGTTAGAAGTAAAAAATTGTGTGTGTTGAATGTTGATTCTTGTTGCAAACGTTTAGCGAATGTAAAATGCCATGATTGAAGTTAAAACTGAAATTATTGTGGGCTGTTGTAAGAATGAAAATGATGCTAAAACAGTTCCAAGATTCATGAAAGTAAAGTCATTAAAAGTGTTGTGTTGTTGCAAGTTAAAACTGGAAATTTGCTAAGTAAGAATGGAAATGCGATGTGTGTTGATTAGCCGTGTGTATGAAACTGTTTTGGATGGTGTATGGACTGCCCAAGTTCCCTATGTCATGCTTAAACAAGTTTTGATCAATATATGAAAGAACGATTAGCAATGGTAGCTTGTAACGCTAGTTGGTTCGAATGCGAACGAAACGTCATTTAATTGTTAGAAAGGAAGTGTGAATGTCACAAGACGTATTGAATGCCCTTGTAGACTAATTGTAGTTCTTCACATCTTGATATAGGATAAGTGTTTTTGGGCAGCAAGTACAAGTTAGAATACAACTAAACGCAAAAGGTATGTAAAGCCTATTCCTTCTTTCTTTTGGCATGTCCTAGACGTAAGAATGAAACGATATGAACCTTGGGGTAAATTCTATTCTCTAATTTCATGTATGACTTATGATTCCATATTTCATTAAGGTTATTGTCATGTGCCTACAATATGATTGACTAATGAATAATGCATGAAAGTTCCTATACTTAAAGAATTGCACAACTAGAGACATACTTGACTTTCAAAAGCTATACCTTGTTAAAGTGATACATGTACATGAAATCTGAAATGTTTCTTGAATAGTTTGTTATGAGACTTAAAATGAACTGAATATGAATATTATTTTGACACTTTAGAGCTGGTTAGTTGCTTATCCATTGAGTCTCAAAAAAGATGAATTGCATATATGTGGTTGCCTATTATTCTGCTCGTGCTTACCGCTATATCCTTCACTGAGTCCCGGGCCAGGATACGTTTTCATGCGCATGTTTACTATATTATTCACCGAGTCCCTCATTAAAGGGCCGGGACACGTTATATATATATATGATGGTATGATGATGATATAATGACATAATGATATGATGATGATATGACGATATGATAATATGATGATGTGGAGATTGTGGCCAGGAGGGCATATATATATTCCTTATTACCGAGTCCCTCATTAAAGGGCCGGGACACGTACATGTTTATGTTTATGATGCCATGATTATAAATACCGAGTCCCTCATAAAAAGGGTCGGGACACGTTATATATGTTATATACCGAATGACTATGCAGCTTTGATTACGAAACTATATAATGACATTGATATGAGAACGATACAGATGAAATATATTCAAAGGCAAATTTTATGAAAGTTTGGTTGTTGCATTGAATCCTATACACCTTGTCTCAATATAAGTCTATTACTATGTTTCAAGCTTTACATATTCAGTACATATTCCGTACTGACCCCCTTTCTTCGGGGGGCTGCGTTCATGCCCGCAGGTACAGACGCTCGTTTCGGAGATCCGCCAACTTAGGTCATCATTCAGCTATTTTGGACTGCTCCTTTGTTCCGGAGCTAGCTTGTGGTATAATCTCCTTATGTTGTGCTCGTATGTGTTTGTTTGGGTACGGCGGGGCCCTGTCCCGCCACATAATACGGTCATTACTCTTAGAGGTCTGTGGACATCTGTGTGGGTCTGTTTACAGTTGTTGATGCGTTTTATGTTTTTGACTTAAGTTTGGGGCGTACCTATTCGTAATGGCAGCCTTGTCGGCTTGCATATGTATGTATGTTTGGTATTTTGTATATCGTGGCAGCCTTGTCGGCTTGCATAGGATTATATATATATATGTTGTTGTTTGAAAAGTGCAACTCCTCGGGAGACAGGTGACTAAGACATACAAAACTTGACGAATTTAAAATAACTCCCTATCTTTTTATATACAAATGAGATCATGACATGCTAATTGTAAATGACTATAGTTAACATATAATATGAGTGTCCAATTCGGGCACGAGTCACGGCCTACGGGGTTGGGTCGTGACAAAAGTGGTATCAGAGCGGTTAAATCCTCGGAGTGTCCACAGACTGTGTCTAGTAGAGTCTTATTTATCGATGTGTTGTGCACCACGTTTATAAACAGGAAGCTACAAGACATTTAGGATGTCATCTTTTCTTCTCATTCTAGATCGTGCGATAGAGCTGTATTATCAGGATAAATCTTTCCCTAACAGATTGTTATTTTTACAGCGATGCCTCCAAAGAAGGCAACAGCCGCCCAGAAGGGCAAAGCGGTAGTTGGGGAGACCAGTGGGACCCGGAGGGTCACTAGAGCTTATTCCCAATATGTGCCTGGGACTAGGATTCAGTCAGCGAGCTCCGCTACACCATCACTATCAGAGGAGCCTAGGGCAGCAACAACTGCAGGTCAGGAGACAGATTTACCACCAGCTCCTGCGGCTCCAACACCCGAGCCTCCAGTTCCCCAGCCAGGGGCCGAGGATAGGGCTATGCGTGAAGTAGTACAGTTATTGACTAGGTTGGTATCGGGACAGGCTCGGAGACGTGGGTTAGGAGGTGATTATGCGGATAAACGCGACTGTTTGAGGGTCCGCGATTTTCTGACTTGTAACCCCCCAGCGTTCTATGGGTCAAAACCCGCAGAGGATCCACAGGAGTTTATTCGACAGATGCTGCGTACGTTGCGGGTGACAAAATCCTCTGAGACTGAGTCGGTCGAGTTTTCTTCATATCGGTTGCGGGATATGGCAGTTAATTGGTATGAGTCCTGGGAGTTGTCCAGGGGTGAAGATGCTCCACCAGCAGTATGGGACGAGTTCGTAGAGGCTTTTCTGGGTCATTTTCTGCCTCCAGAGATGAGGCGAGCCAGAGTTGACAGATTTATACACCTGAGGCAGAATGGTAGAAGTGTTCGAGACTATAGCATGGATTTTGATTCGCTGGCTAGGTACGCGCCCGCTATGGTAGCTGACATGGCAGATAGGGTGCATCGTTATGTAATGGGGTTGGATAATTATTTGATTGATAGTTGCATGGCAATGGCTTCTCAGCCCGATATAAATATCGCTCGAGTGCAGGCATATGCACAGGGAGTTGAGGGTCGACAGAGAGAGCGTCGATTTGATAGGGAGCAGGACAGGGGTCAACATAAGAGAGCTAGATCAGCTGGCTGGGTATCATTCTAGTGACTTTCGGGGCGGACAGCCCCAACAACAGTATAGTCGATATCCTTCCCAGCCGGCACGGAGTGCACCTTCACGATTTACTGGTAGAAGGTTTGATAGCACGGGGTACTCGGGAGCTGGTCAAAGCTCCATGACTTCAGGATTCCAGATGCACAGGAATTCGGGCCAGGTGAGACCACCTATACCCCCGTGTCCTCGATGTGGCAGACGCCATCCGGGGGAGTGCCGTTTCATGACTGGTGCTTGTTTCACTTGCGGCCGTCAGGGCCATACTATGACGGAATGTCGATTTGGGGGTGGTGCAGGTGGCCCAGCTCAACCTACGGGATCAGTTGCGGGTTCTTCTTCTTCAGTTGTTATGCGCCCTATGGGGCAAGGTATTCAGACACCAACAGGCCGTGGCAGAGGCCGTGGAGGGGCTTCTGGTGCTGGCGGTCCTTCCAACCGCTTATATGCTTTAGCCAGCAGACAGGATCAGGCAGCGTCGCCAAATTTGGTCACAGTTATATTATCGATTTTCTCCCGAGATGTATATGCATTGATAGACCCAGGATCCACATTATTATATATTTCCCCTTTTGTTGCTAATAAAATTGGGATAAAATCTGAATCTATAGAACCATTTGAGGTAGCTACACCAGTAGGGGACTTTGTCTTAGCAGAGCTAGTATATAAAGATTGTTCGGTAGTCATATGTAATCGCTGTACCAAAGCAGATTTGATAGAGTTAACCATGACTGAGTTCGATGTTATTATGGGGATGGATTGGTTAGCTTCCTGCTATGCTAACGTTGATTGCCGAGGCAAAGTAGTTCGGTTTCAGTTCCCAGGGGAACCAATTATAGAGTGGAGAGGGAATACAGCATCGCCGAGGGGTAAGTTTATTTCATACCTCAAGGCAAGGAAGATGGTTAAAAATGGCTATATTTATCACCTGGTTCGTGTGCATGACTTGAAAGCAGAAACACCGACTCTACAATCTGTCCCGGTGGTTAATGAATTTCCAGGTGTATTCCCAGATGAACTTCCAGGCCTTCCTCCTGAACGTGAGATAGAGTTCACTATAGATGTATTGCCAGACACTCGACCTATATCTATTCCTCCTTACAGAATGGCACCTGCAGAATTGAAAGAATTGAAGGAGCAACTGAGAGATTTGCTGGAAAAGGGTTTTATCAGGCCCAGTATATCACCTTGGGGAGCACCAGTATTATTTGTACGAAAGAAAGATGGGTCACTGCGGATGTGCATTGACTATAGGCAGTTGAACAAAGTCACAATAAAGAACAGATATCCCCTCCCCAGGATTGATGGTTTATTTGATCAGTTGTAGGGTGCTAAATGCTTCTCAAAGATAGACCTGCGGTCAGGTTATCACCAGGTGCGGGTAAGGGAGACAGATATTCCGAAGACTGCATTCAGGACCCGATATGGACATTACGAGTTTAGAGTGATGTCTTTTGGGCTGACCAATGCTCCAGCAGTGTTCATGGACTTGATGAACAGGGTGTTTAAGCCATTCCTTGACTTGTTCGTGATTGTATTCATTGATGATATTCTGGTCTATTCACGATCGGAAGAAGAGCATGCAGAGCACTTGAGGACAGTACTCAGGGTACTCCAGCTCCAGAAGTTATATGCTAAGTTCTCTAAATGTGAATTCTGGTTGACTTCTGTAGCATTTCTGGGGCATATTGTTGGAGCAGATGGTATTCGGGTAGACTCGCAGAAAATCGAAGCGGTCAAAACCTGGCCTAGACCTACGACGCCTAGTGAGGTACGTAGTTTTCTGGGGGTTGCAGGGTATTACAGGAGATTTGTAGAAAAGTTTGCCTCTATTTCAGCGCCTTTAACAAGGCTAACACAGAAGGCAGCTAAATTCCAGTGGACCGATGCTTGTGAACAGAGTTTTCAATTATTGAAAGATAAGTTGACTACAGCTCCTGTTCTAACTCTTTCTGAAGGGCCAGAGGGCTATGTTGTCTATTGTGATGCTTCCGGTGTTGGGTTGGGTTGCGTGTTGATGCAGCACAGCAGAGTTATAGCCTATGCCTCCCGACAACTTAGGAAACATGAGAGAAATTATCCTACACATGACCTGGAGTTGGCAGCAGTGATACATGCTTTGAAGATATGGAGACATTATCTGTATGGCGTGCATGTTGATATTTATACAGATCATAAAAGTCTCCAGTATATCTTTAAGCAGAAGGAGCTGAATTTGCGACAGAGGAGATGGTTAGAGTTGCTGAAAGATTATGATGTCGATATTCTATATCACCTAGGAAAGGCTAATGTGGTAGCAGATGCACTCAGCCGTAAATCTATGGCTTGTTTGGCAGACGTACAACTAGAAAAGAAAGAGATAGTCCGTGAGATTCATCAGCTAGCTAGTCTTGGAGTTCGTTTGGCTGATTCTGATAATGGTAGCATTATTGTACGAGGTGTTGCTGAGTCCTCTATTGTAGAAGAGGTAAAAACGCGGCAATATGAGGATCCTGTTCTGGTACATTATAGAGATACAGCACTTCAGAAGGACGAGACCCCATTTAAGATGTCAGCCGATGGAGTACTACGATACAGAGACAGATTATGTGTACCTGAGGTTGCAGGGTTGCGGAAGCAGGTAATGGGGGAAGCACACTGTGCTCGTTATTCTATTCACCCGGGATCGACAAAAATGTATCATGATCTTAGGTGTTTGTACTGGTGGGATGGTATGAAAAAGGACATAGCCGAATTTGTGGCCCAGTGCCCAAATTGTCAGCAGGTTAAGATAGAGCACCAGAAGCCTGGAGGGCTATTGCAGGAGATGGAAATTCCAACCTGGAAATGGGAGGTAATTAATATGGACTTCGTCACAGGTTTCCCTCGCACTCCACGGAAAAATGACTCTGTCTGGGCTATTGTTGATAGACTGACAAAATCAGCCCACTTTCTTCCAGTCAGGACTTCGTACTCAGCTGAGGATTATGCCCGATTGTACCTTAAGGAGATAGTGAGACTTCATGGAGTTCCCACAGCTATTATCTCAGATAGAGGGGCCCAGTTTACAGCTAACTTCTGGAGATCTTTCCAGGAGGGATTAGGGACACAGGTGAGTCTCAGCACCGCATTTCATCCTCAGACTGACGGGCAGGCTGAGCGCACCATCCTGTGTTATTGACTTCAAAGGCAGCTGGGAGGATCACTTGCCGCTTAACGAGTTTGCTTACAATAACAGTTACCACTCTAGCATTCAGATGGCGTCGTACGAAGCCCTGTATGGCAGGAAATGCAGATCCCCTATAGGCTGGTTTGATGTTGGCGAGGCTAAGCTGATAGGCCCAGATATGGTTCAGCAGGCTGTCGATAAGGTGAAACTTATTCAGGAAAGATTACTAGCAGCTCAGAGTCGGCAGAAGGCGTATGCGGATAATCGACGTCGACACTTGGAATTTCAGGTTGGCGATTGGGTGTTCTTGAGAGTGTCACCCATGAAGGGTGTTATGAGATTCGGCAAGAAAGGGAAGTTGAGCCCAAGGTACATTGGACCATATCAGGTCATCCGTAAAGTAGGCCAAGTTGCTTACGAGTTAGACCTTCCAGCGGACTTAGCAGCTGTACATCCGGTCTTTCATGTGTCAATGCTTCGGAAGTATATAGGCGATCCTTCCAAGGTGTTCCCTACAGGTGATATTCAGGTAACAGAGGAGCTATCATATGAAGAGCAACCTATTGCCATACTTGATCGACAAATCAGGAGGTTACGAACAAAAGATGTGGCGTCGGTTAAAGTGTTGTGGCAGAACAATAATAGGGAGGAGATGACTTGGGAGGCTGAAGAGGAGATGAAAAAGAAATATCCTCACTTGTTTTCCACATCTACAGGTAATTTAAACTCCTTTACTTGATTGTGTTAAATTGTCTGCTTAATTTATATGTTAGCAATAAGGAAAAGCCTTCCCAAAACCCTTATAGAACCTAACGGGAAAAAAAAAATCGACATTCGAGGACAAATGTTCTAAAGGGGGGGAGGATGTTATGTCCCGTATTTTCATAGGTCGGGACGTTTTAAAATAAGCGCGACAAGTTAAAGGCAATACTATCTTAAGATATGAAGTAGAGATTTTAACTTCCGGTTTCGTGTCGAGTCACAATTTATCCACAATTTTCGTGTGGCATTAAACTATTAATGGAAAATTGGGATTAAACTAACCATAATTGGATTAATAAGTGGGATTGGAAAGACCAAAAATCAGTCCACTTTTGGACCATGTTTGGCCGTGCCTTTCAAGGTTGTGGTCAAGGAATCTTGACTCAATTTAGTGTGATCCACATGTCCAAGTCAAGGAGGGGGGACATATAGACACAAAATTCTGATTCACTCGACTTTAGCAATTCATTTCAACACCCAAAGTTAGAGAAAGAAGAGTGTAGAGAGAGGTGCTCTCGGCTAAGAGCTAGCCGAGAGAGTGAGGTGAAATTGTGCCCAAAAATTCCAGTTTTTCTCCATCAAATTTAATCCTCATCTAGTGTATAAGAAGGTGTGTTAGTTGTTGAAGAGAAACAAGAAAGTGAAGCACCCAAATAGATTGAAGTTTCGGCCAAGTGAAGCACAAGATTGAAAGGTAAGAATGTTTGTTGTTTCTTGTGTTGCATGATGATTTGAATGTATAGTTCATGCAAGTTGTTGTTGGATTGTGGTTGTAGTTGAAGTAGGGAGTGAGCCGTGTGTGAGGTGAGTTCATGACTGATTTCATTGTGCATGTATTGTTGGTGAATTGAATATGTATCAACATATGTAAATGAACAAAGATTGTAGGAGTTTGGTTGTGATGTTGCATGTTGGATATTGGACTGTTTTTGCTCGAATTTAAAATGAATCATGTGTTGAAGATTCTAATGAAGTCATGCTTAATCTTGTTGAACATGCATTGGAAATGGATTGAATGCATTGTAGTTGGATAAACGGATGAAAATCATGAAATGGTGGAAGGGTGTTGTAGCAGTGTAGTAGGGACTGTTTTAGGGAGAATTAGGGACTGTTTTGGGTCACATTTCGATTGTTGTTGTTATGGACATTGTGGTGTATTGTATGCATGTTGAATATGTGAATTGGGGTGTTAAAGAAATGAATTATATTGAGGTGTAAAGGCAGTCCAAAACCGTGGACAGTTTTTGGAAGTTAGAAGTAAACAATTGTGTGTGTTGAATGTTGATTCTTGTTGCAAACGTTTAGCGAATGTAAAATGCCATGATTGAAGTTAAAACTGAAATGATTGTGGGCTGTTGTAAGAATGAAAATGATGCTAAAACAGTTCCAAGATTCATGAAAGTAAAGTCATTAAAAGTGTTGTGTTGTTGCAAGTTAAAACTGGAAATTTGCTAAGTAAGAATGGAAATGCGATGTGTGTTGATTAGCCGTGTGTATGAAACTGTTTTGGATGGTGTATGGACTGCGCAAGTTCCCTATGTCATGCTTAAACAAGTTTTGATCAATATATGAAAGAACGATTAGCAATGGTAGCTTGTAACGCTAGTTGGTTCGAATGCGAACGAAACGTCATTTAATTGTTAGAAAGGAAGTGTGAATGTCACAAGACGTATTGAATGCCCTTGTAGACTAATTGTAGTTCTTCACATCTTGATATAGGATAAGTGTTTTTGGGCAGCAAGTACAAGTTAGAATACAACTAAACGCAAAAGGTATGTAAAGCCTATTCCTTCTTTCTTTTGGCATGTCCTAGACGTAAGAATGAAACGATATGAACCTTGGGGTAAATTCTATTCTCTAATTTCATGTATGACTTATGATTCCATATTTCATTAAGGTTATTGTCATGTGCCTACAATATGATTGACTAATGAATAATGCATGAAAGTTCCTATACTTAAAGAATTGCACAACTAGAGACATACTTGACTTTCAAAAGCTATACCTTGTTAAAGTGATACATGTACATGAAATCTGAAATGTTTCTTGAATAGTTTGTTATGAGACTTAAAATGAACTGAATATGAATATTATTTTGACACTTTAGAGCTGGTTAGTTTCTTATCCATTGAGTCTCAAAAAAGATGAATTTCATATATGTGGTTGCCTATTATTCTGCTCGTGCTTACCGCTATATCCTTCACTGAGTCCCGGGCCAGGATACGTTTTCATGCGCATGTTTACTATATTATTCACCGAGTCCCTCATTAAAGGGCCGGGACACGTTATATATATATATATATATATATATGATGGTATGATGATGATATAATGACATAATGATATGATGATGATATGACGATATGATAATATGATGATGTGGAGATGGTGGCCAGGAGGGCATATATATATTCCTTATTACTGAGTCCCTCATTAAAGGGCCGGGACACGTACATGTTTATGTTTATGATGCCATGATTATAAATACCGAGTCCCTCATAAAAAGGGCCGGGACACGTTATATATGTTATATAGCGAATGACTATGCAACTTTGATTACGAAACTATATAATGACATTGATATGAGAACGATACAGATGAAATATATTCAAAGGCAAATTTTATGAAAGTCTTGTTGTTGCATTGAATCCTATACACCTTGTCTCAATATAAGTCTATTACTATGTTTCAAGCTTTACATATTCAGTACATATTCCGTACTGACCCCCTTTCTTCGGGGGGCTGCGTTCATGCCCGCAGGTACAGACGCTCGTTTCGGAGATCCGCCAACTTAGGTCATCATTCAGCTATTTTGGACTACTCCTTTGTTCCGGAGATAGCTTGTGGTATAATCTCCTTATGTTGTGCTCGTATGTGTTTGTTTAGGTACGGCGGGGCCCTGTCCCGCCACATAATACGGTCATTACTCTTAGAGGTCTGTGGACATCTGTGTGGGTCTGTTTACAGTTGTTGATGCGTTTTATGTTTTTGACTTAAGTTTGGGGCGTACCCATTCGTAATGGCAGCCTTGTCGGCTTGCATATGTGTGTATGTTTGGTATTTTTTATATCGTGGCAGCCTTGTCGGCTTGCTTAGGATTATATATATATATATGTTGTTGTTTGAAAAGTGCAACTCCTCGGGAGACAGGTGACTAAGACATACAAAACTTGACGAATTTAAAATAACTCCCTATCTTATTATATACAATTGAGATCATGACATGCTAATTGTAAATGACTATAGTTAACATATAATATGAGTGTCCAATTCGGGCACGAGTCACGGCCTACGGGGTTGGGTCGTGACACCCTCCATACCCATGCATGTGTGCATACATAAATATACATAAGACCATGGTGACTCCTGGCCTCTCCAGAACAAATGGAGTGCATCAACCTCATCTTATGAGCTGAAATCCTAATAGATGGATCACCAACCTGTATCTTGGGACCTGCAGGCATGAAATGCACCCCCAAGCAATAGGGGAGTCAGTACGAATAATGTACTGAGTATGCAACGCATGGAAATAGTATATATATAAGAATCATGAAACGAATCTGAGACATGAATTAATCCGTGGATCTGAATGTATCTGTATGACTATATACCTGACAATGTCTGTATAACTTAGAATAACTGAAAGTGCCTCTGAGGGCGTATGATATGCATGCTTTCTTTGAAAAATCATAAACATATATCTTAATATAACTATTAGTGCTGTGGAACATACAACCCGATCCATAAATGTTAATGCTGAGGAACGTGCAGTCCGATCCATATATCATATCATGTCGGCCCCTCTATGGGCATCATCATCATCATCATCGTATACCAGCTGATCAGGTGGTGATGCGTATATAACGCTTATCCCTTTCCTCATACCCGATATATATATATAATATACTCATATATAACGTCTTCTGGTCGTGGGTCAATAAGCATATGTATAAATGAATGCAATGCATAAGTAAGATGAATAAATAGAACGGAGTGACACAAAGTCGTGCTACCTCAGATAATCGTCTTTGAGCTAATATCATCAATATACGTAATCTCAAGACCCATGAACAGAAGGAATAATCATAAAAGGGGTACAGGAACATCAAAGATTAGAGTACTCCTAATGCTTCTAAGAGTAGAGTGATATGGAAGTTCGTTCATTCGTTCCTTCATTCATATCATAAGAATCACGCCAAAATGAAAGGAAGGATAGCCTAAACATACTTGGTCTTAGCTCAACGGCTCAAGAACTCAACTCGTATCTACTCCACGATCTATATCTAATAACAATGATACTATCGTTAATTATACAAACTGTTCTCTTAATCGTAAAACGAAAATTTAACTTATTCTAAAACAAAACGGCCAGCATCTCCCCCGTTCTTCTTATTTTCCCAAACTCCATATATCAACAACAACAACCAGAACAATCCAGCAAGTATATACATCAATAACAAGATACCGTGTAGGAGCAACAAGTTATAAACATTTCACGACGAGCGACAAGCCCGGATACGATTATCAAACACACTTCTCCAATTTTTCTTTCCTTCAAAAGACATATCAATGAAAACAACAACAACATACTTAAGTTACTCCAACAATTTCCAGCCACAACATAGCCCAAAAATATACCTCAAATCAGCCCACACAACAACAACAATAACTTATCCGATTTCCTGCAATTAATTCCATAGTTCCCATCTCACAATTTAACTATGACCTGGATGAATTTAAGTATACTTAGGAGAGGAGAATTATTACCTTATATGCCAAGAACTAATCGTCTTCCACCTTACTTCACTTTGAAGAAAGCCCAGATACAACAACGTGATAAAATAGAATAACGAGATCGAAGCGGTGAGCAAAACCCGAATATTGTTCTCAAGAAGAATTATACTTTGAAATAAAATGTTGCTTCCATGAAATTAAAATGACACTTTATTTCTATTAGGAATGTATGCTGCCCAATTTGTATCTCTCACTAAATCTCAATGAAGTGGCATAAAAGATTAACGTGTATTCCTTCACTTTACACGTGGCCTCATTTGGTCCATTCCCAACACTTAGCCTAACTATTTGACACCCAAGCACCTTATTCATATTATATTATATATAATAGGACCACCAGGTGCCTAATTAGCAAGGTAGTCACGTGGATTATGTCCACAACCATTTATCCGATGATTTAATTGATTGTCTTCCACTACAATCCTCCATTTGACCAATTACACACATAATTAATTTTTTTGAGCTCAATCTGCTTAAACATGGACCACTTTTAAAACACTTTATATACTCATTATCATAATCATGCGGTAGAACTCTAATACATAGCCTGTTGACACATACACCAAATATCATGCTCAATCACCGTGGTCACACTTGTTAAGTCCTAAATTATTTTGGGACCTCAAACTTTTATCCACATATCTCTTTATTTGCATACTTGAATATGACCAAAATTCCTCTGGGCTCGGGTAAATTTGCTCATGTTGGATGGTCCAATTTTCTAGTCCAAAAATACGGGGTATTATAGCTTGGACCGTATTTCATTCAAATAAATGTTGAACCTCGACGAAACTTATTTTATCCAATCTATTTAACTTCTAATCCTTTCAATACTTACAATGCTTAAACTTGGCAACTCATATACAAGGGTTAAGCATGTCCGACATCCCATAACTTAGAAGACGAACCCCAAAACTCGAGGCCAAAATGATTAATGTACTATGAACTAAAGACGTATCGAAATGGGAGATGTAACATTCTCCTCCTCTAAGGAACATTCGTCCTCTCGAATGTTTAATCGATAGAGTCTTTTAAAAATTTCGGCAGAGTCTCGTCTATAACTGTACCAATGCCAACCTATCATACAATAACTCAATAAGACAAAGCCTCACAGGGCTACACAAAACAATAATAACTATAGCCTAACACGACCAACTAGAATAAATATCACATACCTGAAATTTGGACTTTCTCGGGAGGTGGAAATAAATGTGGATATTTGGATTTCATATCATTTTCAGCTTCCCATGTCATCTCCTCAACGTTATTATTCCTCCAAAGGACTTTAACGAAAGCCACATCTCTAGTGCGCAATCGACGGACTTGTCTATCTAATATAGCCACTGTCACGACCAAACTGGAGGACCCTGACGAGCACCTGACCATACTAGTCAAGCACCACCTGATACGTATCTGTAATATCAACATAAACATAGGGGGGCCGATAGGGCCATCATATGACTCTTGATAAACTCATAAGGAACATGCGTGTATCAACTAATCTGAAAGACTCATCTGTATGTATATGCTGAACACATTACATAAGACGATAAGGCTACCATAACCACCTGTGACAACATGTGAAACCACAAGTCTGGACATCATCTGATAATACATAATTGTCTACAAGCCTCTACTGGAAAACACAACTCAACGTGGCCGGGACAGGGCCCCGCCATACCCATACACATGTGCATACATAGGTATATATATACATATACATATGACCATGCTGACTCCTGGCATCTCCGGAACAAATAGAGTGCATCAACCTCATCCGCTGAGCTGACATCCTAATAGATGGATCACCAACCTGTATCTCAGAACCTGCGAGCATGAAACGCAGCACACCCCCCCTCCCAAAACAATAGGGGAGTCAGTACGAATAATGTATCAAGTATGTAAGGCATGGAAACAGCATATACGTATGAACCATGAAAGGAATCTGAGACATAAGAGTTTATCTACACATATCTGAATGTATCTGTGTGACTGTTTATCTGGAAGTGTCAGTATAACTCTGTATAACTGAAAAGTGCCTCTGAGGCCGTATGATATGCATGCTTTCTTTCAAAAAATCATATACATATATCATAGTATAATTATTAGTGTTGTGGAACGTACAACCTGATCCATAGATGTTAGTGCTGCGGAACGTGCAGTCCGATCCATATATCATATCATCCCGCGTTCGAGGTAACCTCATAACGTACCCACTGCAGTGTTGTGCATATCTACTTGTCGTACTCGGCCGACTATAACACGGCTCGGTGTGAGAAAATAGTTATACATATATATAAATGCATGAAAGATTCGTGAAATATCACTCTGAACTCTAGACTACAGACATAAACTATGTTTGAATATACATACGAAGCCAAAGATATGAGTATCTCTAAAGTATCTAGGAATAGAATTATTTGGAACTTGATCATCTATTTCTTTCGTTCGTATCATAAAGATCATGCCAAAATGAAAGAAGGGATAGACTTAACATACCTCACGTCATCCAAGCAACTCAACCACAACTTTCCACAATTAATATGCCAAACCTATAATCAATGGAATACGTATATGAATTTAGATGGCTTTCGTATATCGTGTATATCAATTGATAACTTGATCCTAAAACGAAACGGGCAGCATCTCCCCTATATCACTAGTATCTCCCATTTCCATATATTATAACAACAGCCCAAACAACAAAAATAAATCTCAACAACACAACATATATATCCATAATGACTTCATAATACTTTATAATGATCGACAAGCTCGAATTAGGATCTGTACACCCATATCACCTTTTGTATGTTCCTTTCTTAACTTAATAACATTCTCAACATGATAAGGAAGTCATTTACTACAAATTATAGTCTTATATCATATGAATATAACAATAAAACAACCCACAAACTCAACTCTTTCCAAATGACGATTCTATTCACAAGTTCGTGTTTATTTCATCAATTCCCACAATTTAGCTATGAACTGGACGAACTTTAAATATATCTAGTAGAGGAGAATCCTCACCATATTTGCAAAGAACTCCTCTTCTTCCTCCTTACTTCACTTTGAAGAAAGCCCAAATTCAACCACGCGACAAACAGAACAACAAGATCGAGCAGTGGGCAAAACCCGCAAATTGTGCTTGAGAATATTTATACATGGTTCTCTTAAAATATGATCCACGTCACTTCTTGGAGAGGAGCTCTCATTGCTGCCTCCAAAACTATTTTTAGCAAACTCTTTTTTTTAGTAGAATCATGTTGATTGACCTTGGATAAAGCTTAAATAGGACAACGTTGCTATGCTTTCGGAGTGGAAATTGTTGCTGCTATCCTTTTGGAAAGAAAAACACTACAGCCATGTGAAAAGGGTAGAACGTTGCTGCCATTAAAAGAGTGCAACATATGTACATATATCTCCTTACAATGAAATGCCAATAAATTGAAATAAGAGACTATAATGGATCCTTTGTCCTATGCACATGACTCTCTTGGGCCACATATTATTATTTATCTCTAAATGTGCCACCACCAACTTATGTAAATGAATACATGTCCATTTTGATGCCACCTGTCCATGACTCACTTGGTTATGTCCACTAATTGTTATCCAATAATCTCAAATATTTCCTTTAATGAATTCAATTGTCTAACCTTTAATCCCTTACTCATATAATTAATTTCTTGATCTCAATTCACTTAAATAATACATTATTTTTCACACGTTTCATACACTCGGTATCATAATCATGTAATGTATCACTAGTCCATTGCCTCTTCACGAGATATTATTTGCAATCACTGAAATCACACTTTTAAGTCCTAAATCATTTCGGGACTTTATCCTTTTATACACCGAGCTCTTGATTTGCATGCTTTAAAATGACCAAATCCTCCAGGCTCGGGTAAATTTGCTCATGTTGGACGGTTCAATTTCTTAGTCAACAAATACGGGGTATTGTAGCTTGGACCGTACTTCCTTCAAATAAATGTCGAACCTCAATGAAACTTATTTTCTTTGATTCGTTTAACCTCTAACCTTCACGACACTTGCTTATAACTCCAAAGATAATCCTGTCCTTTGAGCTTATGTGACCAACTTACGATGCAACTTCACGTACGAAAATATGGGATGTAACATCATGGCCCAATATATCGAGGACTAAGTTTACCCTTCTTGTCAAATCTCATTAGTCCCTTCATAGGAGAGATCTTCAGGAAGACCCAATCGCCTACCTCAAATTCTAACTTATGTCATCGATTATGTGCATAAGATTTTGGTCAATTATGTGCCGCTAGTAATATTTCTTGAATCAATTTCACCTCTTCAACCACCTGTTGTACTAAGTCTGGGCCTACTAACCGATTCTCTCTAACATTAAGCCATCCTATGGGTGACCTACACTTCCACCCATATAAAGCCTCATAAGGAGCCATCTGAATACTGGAATGGTAGCTGTTATTATATGCAAACTCGATAAGGGGCAAATGATCATCCCAGCTACTTTGAAAATCAATCACACAAGCTCGTTTGATATGCTCCAGTGTCTGTATAGTACGCTCAGCTTGCCCATCTGTTTGGGGGTGAAATGTCGTACTAAGGCTCACCTGAGTTCCCAATTCATTCTGGAAAGATATCCAGAAATTAGCTGTGAACTGGGCTCCTCTGTCTGAAATAATGAATGTAGGCATACCATGAAGTCGTACAATTTCCTTAATGTATATTTATGCGTAATCCTCTACTGGATAGGTAGTTTTAACAGGTAGAAAATGGGCTGACTTTGTAAGTCTATTGACTACGACCCATATCGAGTCGAACTTATGCTAAGTATGAAGCAAACCTGTAATGAAATCCATATTAATGACTTCCCATTTCCATGTTGGAATCTCGATGGCTTGTAATAAGCCTCCGGGCTTCTAATGCTCTATCTTAACATGCTGACTATTTGGAAATTGAGCGACAAACTCCGCTATATATTTCTTCATACCATCCCACCAATATACTTCTTTAATATCTTGATACATTTTTTTCGTGCTCGGATGAATAGAATAGAGAGAACAATGAGTTTCCCCCATAAACTGCTGACAAAGTCCTACAACATTAGGAATACATAATCTACCTCGATACCTAAGAACTCCTTCTCCTATAATCACAAAGGGTGTCTTTTCTTTCTGAGGAGTTGTATCTCGGTAATGAACTAAAATAGGATCCGCATACTGATGCTCCTTTATATCAGTTACCAAAGATGATGTCGTGGTATCCTAGGTAGTGACCCCTGTATCACCTGAGTCCAACAACCGAACTCTAAGGCTAGCTAATTGACGAACTTCATGAGCCATCTTCTCTGGCTGCAGTATGATAAACTACCCATATATTTATGACTAAGAGCGTCGGCTACCACATGTTGCCGCATAACTCACCGGGGATGCTGTTACTCCTCGCACTTTCAGAGCATGATCATGCTACGTACTTCACTGTATTAATGGAGTATCGGAGATGTCCCATGAAGTTTTGGAAGGTACAATCCATGAGTAGTACGTAACAATGAAGTAAAGGATGAATTACGATCTTGTAAGTCGTAACCGGGAAGGACAACCTTGTAACCAAAGGACGTGACCATTATCAAGTATGATTAATGGTAAATATCATGTATGGAGAGTTTCGAAAGATTCCGGGACCAAGCAAATCGAAGAAAATAAGTTTGTTGAAACATTGGAAAACGTAGGCAGAATTCTGGACAAAATTTTGGGTCAACTTTAAAGGGGTATATCTCTGGGTATATTAGGAATTTTAAGGTGTTTCAAGAGCCTAAAATGAAGTTCGTCGAGTCTAGTTTCCAATGCAATAAACCGTTCGTCAATATGACATCAGAGTAGGGAGTTATGGGTGTTTTAAAACGGATAGTTAGAGGAATCCGAACCTGGGCGGAAATCCAGAACGTTCACTTAAAAGCCCACTTATGTTTTGACCCGACCCAATCCGAGTTTGGCATTTATAAAAGGGCCTCTACACTTCATTTTATTCATTTTTCTTCAACTCCACAACCCTCTAGAAATCTCCTAATATCTCTACACCTCTCTAGAATCTCCCACACTTCTCTCTCCATTATAAGAGTGTTCTTGAAGGTTCTCCACCATTCCAAAACATTCTATACCATCACAAACGAGGATCAAACTCCAAAACCCCAAGCTAATTCATGGAGAGGGATTGTTCTTGTCTCTACTTAATGTTGTGATGAATTTGGTCTTGGAAGAAGTTTAGGGGGGTGAAGTTCTTCTGGTGTAAGGTATGTTCTCCATACTATTTCTCATGATCAGGTTGATTTGAAGGTTTAGAAAGTCCTATAAAAGAAGAGAATCATGGTAGAGAAGTTGCAAAGTATTAAAGTGAAGATGATGACTATGGAATGAATTTGAAAGGAGATTTTGGATTAATTTGAGATTAATTTAATATAATTCTTTGATTATGGTATTATGGATATTGTTATTGTTGGTTGAGAAATTGGGGAAACAATTCGTGTGGGATGTTTTATGGAGTATGTTGGTGTTGATGATGATGTTGTTGATATTAGTATTGCTATTGTTGTTATTTTGTTGGTATTGTGATTTTGGGCTAGAGATATAAACAGGGGAGATGCTGCCTGAATTTCGGCAGATTTTAAAAGGAATTAATTTGAAGACTTAAGACAAGCATATGATGATAAGCCTAACAGTGGTATGGATTCTCTTGAATGTAGATTTATGAGCTTGGAAGGATAAGTGTTAAGTAGTAGGAAACCAAAAAGGTATGTTAAGGTTGTTCCTTCTTTTCTTTGGCATAATTTCTACTATTGAGCCACCTTTGACTATTCGTACCAAGATGTGCTATTCATGAAGATTATACTTAGGTTACCATAACCCTAGTGTAATAATTCTCTCCAATTAAGGACGAGTATAAGAATAGTTGGGTTATATAAGATGATAGAATGACAAAAGGAACAACTAGTGTATATGTTGTTTATAGGCTATTATGTTGCCTTTAGGTTATCATTATATGTTTGTATATGCCTGGCCTATGAGCCATGGAGTTGTTGCCTAGCCTATGAGCCATGGAGTTGATTACACCTTATCTATGGGTCATGGAGTTATTACCTGACTTACGGGTCATGGAGTTGCTACTTGACCTACCAGTCATGGAGTTGATTATACCTGGCCTATGAGTCATAGAGTTATCTATGCCTGACCTTCGAGTCCCGGAGTTATATTTATAGAGTTTTGTTATCTATGCCTGACTTTCGAGTCACGGAGTTATATCTATAGAATTATGTTATCTTGCCTCAGATGAGAGGCAACCTAGGTAGAGTACCTCCAGTGCTTTCTTGAGATATCCAGAGTCCAGTTTATTATTTCATTTTAGTTGTTATCTTGCCTTACATACTCGGTACATTGTTCCGTACTGGCGTCCTTTTTTTGCTTGGTGGAGCTGCGTTCTTCCTTGCAGGTTTAGGTAATCGGACAGATGATCCAGCTCAGTAGGCCTTCCACGCAGCAGCAGTCAGTGCGCTCCACTTGGTCCGGAGCTGTTGTCCATTTGTGGTGTGCTATTTTGACATGATTTGTTATGGGTATGACGGGGCCATGTCCTGTCCTTTCTACAACTCGTGTTCCCTAGAGGTTTGTAGAAAGTTGTATGTAGTTGGGGTGTTATGTAGCCTTGTTGGCTCTCTGTCTTGTTGTTCACCTTACATAGCAACCTCGTCGGCTTGCTAAGTTATCTAATTATATTTTGGGTATGTGTGCCCAGTTCAGACGAGATGGTCAGTATATATATATATATATATATATCCAGATTACAGCCTCACCGGCTTGTTGGTATTGTTTGTGTACAGGTAGGCCTTATTGGTTTAAGTTGTGAGTTGCTCCCAGAGTTTCAGATTTAGAGTGGTTCGCTCAGGCCTAGGTTGGCATCGAGTGTTGGTCACGCCACTCCAGATTTAGGGCATGACAGATGCGACTCCATTTGTTGCTGTCTTGAAATACATGTAAAGTCAGTCCACCGATCATCTACGGTCAGACCTTGTTTCTTCTTTTGTCTCGCTTCTCATCCTTTTGCTCAAATGATTTCCTTCATAGTACAATAGTCATAAGCATATTCCAGAATACCACTAACTTCTTTTTAGTAAAACTATAACTTAAGGCTCAATGTCAATGATTCCATACTCTTCTCCGATCAGTTCACACTGTCATACGAGCATTGTCCTCTGCTATCTCAATATATTAGTAATAAGGTAGTATGTGGGCTTTTGTGGAATTCTTTGGAGAGATGTTGTGCGTAAAGTCACTCTTTATGCATAAGATAATTTACTCAACAAATAATCCCATATCCCTCGTCATAATCTAATTAGTCACATATTACTTATAATACAATTCAAAATCCCAATCATTTCATAACATCTATTAACATTCTCGTTTAGTACTGGGATATCCACAGAGTTTGATTCTCTCTTGTACTCTATTCATCGAGTTACTGCTCTATTAGACATTCCTTTTATTTGCCTCACTTTTGCCTTTCCTTTTCTCTCTCCAACATGTTTTTCTTTTTCTTATCACACACATCACACATACTAGACATTCGTCACTCATTGTTCTTTTGTTTTGTTGATCAACCTTATCTCATTTTCATTATCATAGTCCGAATCTCTTTCTTTTTGCATATCTTACTTTCCTTCATATCAGTAATAACAAAGTCCTATCGTGTAACCATTCGGGTAAGTTCCAGGATAAATAACTTGAACTATAACATATAACGCAACTGCAGTCATAAGATCAACCAATTACCAGGCAATGAGTTTTAGTAAACATATCCTATTAGATCTGGGCTAGTCAAATTCTTTTGACTTGTGTACTCCTTTTGGAATGTTTATCTCTTTAATTCTCCTTTGCACATGAAGCTTCTTTCTACCCCAAGCACATCATTTTCCCTTCGCATGTTTCTTATCTTATCCTGACCTAAACATCGTTCCTTCCAGCTTAATACATACTGACGTCCTGAAGTTCCAACAACAGAAAATCTTACCTTGGCCTTACTCGAGAACTCTGATCCAGTACAAATCGGTCCAACGGTGGTTGGGGAAGTTCTCCTTCTGGTTGCTCTTCCATAGGTTGTTCTGGGGCCCACAACTTCTACAATTGTACCAATGATACAGACTTTCCCGGACTTACTACTATTCTCGTTTAACCCTCATTCTATGGATACCGTCACTCTAGGATTACACAAATGGTCATTTCCCAATACTTGTCTATCCCTTAACTGTTCAGTGGGTTCCCCCGGGATCTCAGAAAGATCTATCTCTATGGAGGACATAATGTTACATCCCGTACTTTTGTACATTGAGTTTATCATAAGCTAACCGATATAAGTTCAAGGACAAAATTATTTTCGAGGTTACAAGTATCTATGCTATGTTAGGGTTACAAGTATCTATGCTATGTGTAACAAGAGACAAGTAAGGGCCTTGGAATTTAGAGGTTAAACGAATCGAAGTGTATAAGTTTTGTCAGTGTAATACCCTGGGTTGTCGGGTGATGGTTTGAGTTGTTCGACATACGTGAGTAGACCCGAGCCCTGGAGAATGTTGGTCATGTTCAAGTATGCAAATAAAGAGACTGGTGTATAAAAGGATGAGATCCCGAAATAATTTAGGACTTAACAAGTGTGACAACGGTGATTGAGAATAATATTTGGTATACATATAAAGAGGTTATGGACTAGAGTTCTACCACATGATCATGATAATGAGCATGTAAAGTGTGTTAAAAATGATTAATTTTCAAGTGAACTGTGATCAAGAAATTAATTATGGGGTATTTTGGTTAAAGGTTGAAATAAGCTGGAAAGGTAGAGAAGTAATTATGGTTTTATAGGATTAAGAGAAAAGTACTACTTATTTATGATGTTTTCCACGTGGTGGCCTTGGGAAAGTGTAGCTAGTGACTATGCTAATAGATGAATAGGTGGCTTGCTATCTTTAAGATATAAATAAATTGCATTGAGTCTAATATAAAAGTTGACCCCACGGTCCATAAATAAAGGGGGGGGGGGGGGGTTGTAATTGAGACCTTATTTCTTTTCATCTTTAGGAGATCTATTTTCTTGGAATGGTGCTGTAGCATGTCTTATGCAGCAACGTAGTGGAGACAATATACTTTTCCCAAAAACAAGAGTGTTTTCATTATCCCAACGAAGAAAAGAAAGTAATCTTCCTCAAAAAAACAAAGTACGCATTTTGGTCTTTTTGTTTCTACTTCGATCCCGTTATTCCGTTTTGCCGTGTTGTTGAATCCGGGCTTTCTTCAAAGTAAAGTGAGATTGAAGAAGAGTAATTGTTATATCCCGCATTTTGTACATTTGGATAATTTAAGATAATTGCAGGAGGATAAGAGCAAGCCTATATTTTAACCTTGTTTAGCACGCAAGTTGTTTATAAGAGTTATGGATGTGGAAATGTTAAGGAAGGCTAGGGGCAAAAAGGGAATTTCACAAGACGGTCCATGGTAATATTGAAGAAAGCTAAGGGCAAATTTGGAATTTGGAGAATAATTTTTTTCATGAATTACAAAGCACAAAAAAAAATAATGGGATTGAGAGAAATGGGACAAGTGGCCGGTTATGTTGGGATGGGCTTTGGCCCACATGGACAAATTATATATGTACATAAAGGTGGCTTAATGGTCATATTTATTATTCAACTATAGAAGAATCAAGAAACATGGGGAGAAGACAAAAAATAAGAAGGTCATACGACCAAGAGGGAGAAATTGGAAGCCTTCAATTTTGATTCCAAAAAATATATTTTTCTAGTATTCCTACTAATTCAAGGGTCCTCTTCAACGTGGCATAATTGTAAAAGCAAGAAGACTTCTCTTTGGTGCAAGTTTATAATCAAGCTAAGTGAGAAGCTAAGGAGAAAAGGTAAGAATCAACCTTTTTTTCTATGTTATGGATGGTTGTGAATGTTGTAGTGTGTGAAAATGAGTGAAATTCATGAAAATATGGAGGTAGGGTTGTGGCCGTGTGCATGTGTGGTGTAGGAACAATGATTCGGTTATTTTATTTAGTGTTTTAGTTGTTGTTGTTGTGGATTCTATGTTGATAATGAAAGTTTAATAATTTTAGTTGAAGTTGTAAGTGTTGGAGAGTTGTCTTAAGAAGCTAATGTGATTTTAATGTCATCTTTGTAGTTATGGAAGGTAATGTTGTTAGTGTGTGAATTGTTAGTATAATTCATGAATTTGAAAGGAGAAAATGTGTTGTTGTTGTTATTGCATTTGGGAAGTTTCGGGTGGAATGGCATATTGGTTGGATTGTCTTGAATATAGTATCGATTGGTTGAAGTACTCTTGAATATTGATTGAATGGTTTCGGATTAGTACTTGAAAATGTGAGCAAGTATGAATTGAATGTAAATGGAAAGTCGTCAAAGTTTGTAGAAAGGAGTTGTGAACGTTGGAATGTGTTTTGAATTGATTGTTGATATTGTTGGAATAATTATTGGCATTGTTGTTGCTAAGTTGGCCGAGTTGAATTCTCGGATTTGTTGTTGTATGTTTGGCCGAGTTGAATTCTCGGGGATGTAGCATTTACAGGGGAAATGCTGCCGAAATTTCTGTAGATTAAATGTTGGTTTAGAATTGGACTCTTAAGTGTTTATGGCTAATGTTTTCTATGTATGAATATTGTTGTACATTTTGCGAAGCCAAAAACTTAAGCTCGGACTAGCGTAGAAAGCGGGCAAGGTATGTAAGGCTTACCTTTCTTTCCTTTGGCATGATCTTTATGAAATGAACAAATGACGTATATGTATTGTTTCAAAGAAAGTCTCATTCTTAGAGCCACTAGGATGGCTAGTATCCTTGATTTCCATAAGCCGTTTCATGTGATTTTGATCCGTATCTATGACGCCCGAAGATCTATTTGATATGTTGCCAAATTAGCACTCGAGAGATAAGGGATATGACTAATGTTTTGATCTGCAAATAGATGCCCGTCCGATTATTCTATTAAGTCTTGATATATTACGATATGTACATATGATTCCAACAGTTCTATTTGATTTGATCCATAACGGTATCCGATAGGTATCTGACATGATTACGACTTTGATTTTCCAACATTAGCTTCTGAAGCGCTTATAGAACGTTCTGTACTTCAAACGCTCATAACTTTCTCATACTAAGTCGGATTGATCCGAAACTCGTTTCTGAGCCTCCAGAGGCCGATAAGTGTACCTATCCATCGAGTCTTGATTTATGTGCATTTAGTTTCTCACTACTCTGCTCGTGCATGTGTCATTACTTCTTTCATCGAGTCCCGGGCCGGTATGTATCGTGCGTATGGTTCGCCGGGTCCCCCGCTTGAGGGCCGGGTGCCATATATATATATATATATATTCCGGAGTTAGATGTGTTACGGTGTTATGATGTGTTTGTGGTTCGCCGAACCATATATGATGTGATACTATGATGTGATATTATGATGTGTGTCGGAGATTACGGAGCAAAACTTCTGGAGTATGATGTGTGTGGCGCCAAAGGCAGGGTGGCACCACGTTCCCCGGGTCCCGCAAGGGACCGGATACCATTCTTGGCATGCATGGTCTGTGTTTCCAGTAAATTGTTTTTATTACTTTGCATATCGTGCTTACTTTCTGTACTAATCTTTTGTACTATTTATTCCGCTTATGATTCTGTTCATATTGTTCTATGCTTTACATGATCAGTACATATTTCGTACTGACCCCTTTCCTTCGGGGGCTGCGTTTCATGCCCGCAGGTACAGACATCTACGTGAGGGACCAGACAGCTTAGGCTATCCATTCTGTTGCTTTGGAGTGCTCCCTTTTTCCGGAGCCCATATTTTGGTACAGACTCTTCCGTTGTATATCCTTATGAATATTTTCAGGGGTACGGCGGGGCCCTGTCCCGTCATATGATTCTGTTATCTTTGTTAGAGGCTTGTAGACATATATGTGGGTCATGGGTCGTTATTGTGCAGCTATGTCCGTTGATTCGCGTCTTAAGCGGTTCCATCTGCTATGATGGCCGAAACGGCCTGTATGTCTGTGTATACATATGTATATATCTTTGGGCAATGTGTTTCATGCCAGCCTTACCGGCTTTCGTGTGATACGTTTGCTATATGTGACCGCTTAAGACGACATCTGTTCTTCGCATCTGTATATATTTGCCAATGCGTGCTAAATATATTTGTACGCCGATTTGGTAAGTAAGTGTGTATGAGTGTCCAACTCGGGCACTAGTTACGGCCCACGGGGTTGGGTCATGACAAAAGTGGTATCAGAGCGGTTTGTCCTCGGAATGTCTGCAGGCCGTGTCTAGTAGAGTCTTGTTTATTGGTGTGTTGTGCACCACATCTATAAATAGGAGGCTACAAGAAATTTAGGATGTTACCCTTCCTTCTTATCTTAGATCGTGCGATAGAGCTGTATTTATTAGGATGGTTCCCTTCCAACGAATTGTTGTGTCTACAGCGAGGCTCCAAAAAGAGCGATAGCGTCAGTATTTTGGGAAATTGTTTCTGATCCTCTTCCTGCAGGTGATTGTAGATTGACGAAAGATAAAAAGGACAGCTTCAGATAGTGGGGGCGCTAAGAAAGCCCCTAGGATATCGCCAGGACCGAGTAAGAGGAGCCCCAACTATTCGATTGAGACTGATCCTTCGGAGGACCCAGCAACAATTCCTCCAGAGTTTTTGACCCCCAGAGCAGAGGATCCTACGGAGGGCAGTTATGATATAGATCCCTCGGAGGATCCGGCGACGATTCCTCCAGAGTTTCTTACCCCTAGGGAGGAGGATAGTTACGATACAGATCCATCCAAGCATTTCTTTGGTACACCGCAGGAGGAGATTTCTGGGGCCATGCCAGCTGCTTATGTGGTGGAACACTATGTTAGACAGGCCTCCCCGGTGAGTGTTACAGACTACTCCAGTCCCTTATCCTGGCCGTCAGTAAACCAGGAATAGTCTGGTTATCTGTACTCCTCCGATTCAGATGCGAGCAATGACGGGAGTCAGACGAGCGGATGGCAGACAGACGATGATGAGGAGCACACTTCACATGGCAGCTCCCCAGATCAGACCCGAGACCGATCGGGTACAGGTAAATGAGTTCTCTTTGGAATTTTCTATGTATGTGTAACTTCTGTAGAGTACTATTTAATAACGGCAAACGGAAATTTAAAAAAGGCCGATGACCCAATGGTTATAAGTAACGGCGACTGAGATGTCTCCGCCACTAGTGTGAATCTAGGAACCCCGGATGAAAGGTAATCATATGTACAGATGGAAGTGAATATTGAGGATTCAAAAGGGCAACACTGTAATTGTATAGTCAGAAAAGCAAAAGGACCCTCTCTAGATCGGGGTGGGATCCGCTACGAGAACATGTTGGAAATTGTTAAGACCCCGACTTGCCTTAAATTATGTGATAAAGGTCGTGCGGGGTAGTGGGTGCAATTATACCAGCATTAACGTATCGAAATGCACTAAAGTTTCGAGATTAAGCGTGCTAGGGCCAGAGCAATTTTGGGATGGGTGACCCCCCTGGGAAGTAAGCTAAAAATTTCCACAAATGTATATTTAAGAGACAAATGGGAATTTGGGGTAACCTAAAGGAAATTAGAGCATGTGGAGTGGTTAGAAACCTTAAAGAGGTCGCATGGGCTAAGGCAGACTATGTTGGTGACGAGGGAGAAAGCGCAACGCAGCTTTGGAATCAGAGTAAGTTTGAATAGTGTTTGGGAAATGTTTTGTAAACAAAATGGTAATAAATGTATATGTATGCATATAACTGTTACATCCGGCATTTTTGCTTATTCGAAAAATTTGAGATAACTTGACTTGTAAGGAATAAGGCCATATTTGGACCTTACTTGGTATGAATGTGTCGGTTATGAATACGTTGGTGTGGAATTACGAAAGGAGGCCAAGGGAAAAATAGAAATTTCGGAAATTGGTTTCGGAAATTACAAAACAATTTGTAGCCAAATGGGCTAAAAAAAAATGAAAAATTGAGGCCCAAACATGGAGGGTGGCCGGCCATGGTTGGCCCTAACCCATGAGCATTAGTCATGTGATTAGTCACATGACTAATTAATATAAAGAGTATATACATGGATCAATGTTCATCTTTTGGAACATTCAAGAAAAATTGAGAGAGAAAAAGAAGAGGAAGGTCACGGCTAGGAGAAAAAAAAAGGAGAAAAGAAAAAAAAAATTCCAAGCTTCAACCTTGATGCAAGAAGTATAATTTTCTTGAACTCTTAACAAGTGCACGACCCTCTCCAACTTGGTACAATTATTTTGGCAAGAGGACAATTCTAGTGGCAAGTGGAAAGTCTTGGAGAAGGTAAGGATTTTATGCTTTTGTTATGATATGGAAGGTATATTTATGATGTAGTGTGTGGAAATGAATGAAAAGCATGAAAATTTTGTGTGTTAGAAGTATATGCATGTTGGCCGTGTATATGTATGTGTTGCAAGTATATGATGACTTGAATTCATGTGGTAATCTAGTTGTTGTTATGGTAGAAATTGTATTGGAAGTGAAAGTTGAATGAATTAGTGGAATTTGGAAAAAGTAGGGTGTGGCCGTGTGATGCTATGGGGATGATGGAATGTGAATTAAATCCCGTTAGTATGCCAATTGTGTTATTGTGAAATGAATAGAAGAATAATGGCTTTAGTTGTTATGGAAAAATGGTTGTTAAGTTGTTGTAGGAAAACATGCAAGTTCATTGTAACTTATGTAAATATGGAAATGAAAGTATTAAGAGGCAAATTATGGTTGGCATTGATGAAGTTGAAAGATAGAAATATATCATGAACATGTTTGCTAAAAGATTGGAAGTTGTGGGCGAATTATGCTTTTGGTAGGAAACTTGTATATGGTGTATACCCTATGTATATCTTGTGAAAATGGTATGATATGCCTCCGACGTATGTTGTAATGGCCTTGATAAGTGATGAATATGAAAATGGTAAGATTGGTTTGGAAATGTAAGGTCGGAATGAAAGATGTGATGTTATGTCGGAAAGAAGGCTAGTATGCCATATTATGTGTTTTGTAATGCTTGTTGTTGTTATTGATGTTGTTTCTGGGTTGCTGTGTTGATAAATTGAGCCGAGCTGAGTCTCGGGGATGATATATATATAGGGGAAATGCTGCCGAAATTTCGGTAGGCAAGTATGTAATAAGTTTGGATTATTGAAAAGCTTGAATTTGACATTTGGCAAACTTGACCATTTGTGGATTCTGGACGAAATTGGAATCGAAACCAAGCGAGTGTAAGACGCAATTGAGGTATGTAAAGCCTTCCCCTTTATTCTTAGGCATGTTCTGAATGTAATAGGCTCGGCCGCGAGCCTTAAATACGACTCCGTTCCTCGGAATTCGAGATGGAAATCTGCTCCAATTCCTTCAGTAAAATTGAATCATTTCTCTTATAACTTGTCCCTAAAGTGAACTTTTGTGTAAAACTTTCCTAAACGGAGTCGGAATACCTCCAAATGACTATGGGTGACCTCATAAGGTCTATTATCAGTAATTTACATATGTCGCCTCGAGTTGGTCCGAGGCGGGCCCACAAGGCCCGATGCCTTCTGTATAACCTTAATTACTTTGGTTCTGTCCGATTTTCTCAGAAAACATCTGGACTATTATTGTGATTATGAAATGACTATTTTTATGCAAATCTTACAAAATGATTTCTGGACATCTGAGAATCTGATCCTGATAATAATCTGTCGTGCCTTCCTAAGTAGGACATAGGCGCGTATTATGCATACTATCCGAATACTCTGATTTGACTCGCCATTTGGCCTACTTCAGTTTGATTGAGTCGGTATAACGATCCGTATGTATGTGGTTTCTCATTAATCTGTTCGTGGATGTCTCAAAGCTTCCTTTCACCGGATCCCGGGCCGGTTTATATCGTGCGGATGGGCCGCCGAGTCCCTTGTCGGGGGCCAGGTCCCATGTATGAATTCTGAAGTATGATGTGTCCGGTTTCGGGGTACTGTGGTATATGTCCGTCCCCGGTTACCGTGTATATGTTACGAAGTATGATGTGTCCGGTTTCCCGGCGTGTGATCTATCCCCGGGGTTATCGTGGTTATGATATGATGTGTTATGTGACGGAGATGTTCGAAGATATGAAATCTTCTGAAATATGATATGTTGTGGCGCCAAAGACAGGAGTGGCGACCACGTTCCTGTGCCCTGTTATGATTCTGTCTGTCCGTATGGATTCTGATTCTGTCTGTCCGTATGGATTGTGATTCTGCCCGTCCGTCTGGACCATGATCCTGTCCGTCCGTTTGATTTATGGTTCTGTCCGCTATATTTCTGTGCTTCCGGTTCAGACTATGATTATGTTTGTTATGTTTCTGCTTTACATACTCGGTACATTTTTCGTACTGACCCCCGGTTCTTCGGGGGCTGCGTTACATGCCCGCAGGTACAGACGCACCCGGTGATACGCCGCCAGTCTAGGGCACAGATTCTGCTATTTTGGAGAGCTCCTTTGATCCGGAGCGTGTACTTTTGGTCTATATCTTCTGACATTTGTATATTCTGTACGTATGGTAATTCTGGGTACGACGGGGCCCTGTCCCGTCATATGATTCTGTATGTCTGTTAGAGGCCTGTAGATGTGTTTGTGGGTTAGGGTCTTTCTGTGCGGATGTGTGTATATGTTGTGTTTGGGGCGATCCCATTCGCCGCGGCGGCCGGTCCGCATATGTTTATATGTTGCTTTGTTGGCCGGTGTGGCCTTTGTTGGTATTTTCTATGCGCAGGGTTATTTTGGATAGTCTGTAAAACAAAGGAAACCCTGCCAAAATTTTTCTGGAAATTATTTAAATTTGAAATATAGCCTTGACTGCTTCTGCTTTATACTTGAATGCGTTTGATAACAGTTGAGATAGCATTGGATAGATGTGTTTGGGTGCCCATATCGGGTACTAGTCACGGCCTACGGGATTGGGTCGTGACAATAACATCCCATTTGTGACTGTATCGATCGATAAGTGGACCCTACCAACCAGAGTTGCAATGTATGGAAGACGTTAACTGAACGGAATTCAAGAGACAAAGCTTCAACCTTGATGCAAGAAGTATAATTTTCTTGAACTCTTAACAAGTGCACGACCCTCTCCAACTTGGTACAATTATTTTGGCAAGAGGACAATTCTAGTGGCAAGTGGAAAGTCTTGGAGAAGGTAAGGATTTTATGCTTTTGTTATGATATGGAAGGTATATTTATGATGTAGTGTGTGGAAATGAATGAAAAGCATGAAAATTTTGTGTGTTAGAAGTATATGCATGTTGGCCGTGTATATGTATGTGTTGCAAGTATATGATGACTTGAATTCATGTGGTAATCTAGTTGTTGTTATGGTAGAAATTGTATTGGAAGTGAAAGTTGAATGAATTAGTGGAATTTGGAAAAAGTAGGGTGTGGCCGTGTGATGCTATGGGGATGATGGAATGTGAATTAAATCCCGTTAGTATGCCAATTGTGTTATTGTGAAATGAATAGAAGAATAATGGCTTTAGTTGTTATGGAAAAATGGTTGTTAAGTTGTTGTAGGAAAACATGCAAGTTCATTGTAACTTATGTAAATATGGAAATGAAAGTATTAAGAGGCAAATTATGGTTGGCATTGATGAAGTTGAAAGATAGAAATATATCATGAACATGTTTGCTAAAAGATTGGAAGTTGTGGGCGAATTATGCTTTTGGTAGGAAACTTGTATATGGTGTATACCCTATGTATATCTTGTGAAAATGGTATGATATGCCTCCGACGTATGTTGTAATGGCCTTGATAAGTGATGAATATGAAAATGGTAAGATTGGTTTGGAAATGTAAGGTCGGAATGAAAGATGTGATGTTATGTCGGAAAGATGGCTAGTATGCCATATTATGTGTTTTGTAATGCTTGTTGTTGTTATTGATGTTGTTTCTGGGTTGCTGTGTTGATAAATTGAGCCGAGCTGAGTCTCGGGGATGATATATATATAGGGGAAATGCTGCCGAAATTTCGGTAGGCAAGTATGTAATAAGTTTGGATTATTGAAAAGCTTGAATTTGACATTTGGCAAACTTGACCATTTGTGGATTCTGGACGAAATTGGAATCGAAACCAAGCGAGTGTAAGACGCAATTGAGGTATGTAAAGCCTTCCCCTTTATTCTTAGGCATGTTCTGAATGTAATAGGCTCGGCCGCGAGCCTTAAATACGACTCCGTTCCTCGGAATTCGAGATGGAAATCCGCTCCAATTCCTTCAGTAAAATTGAATCATTTCTCTTATAACTTGTCCCTAAAGTGAACTTTTGTGTAAAACTTTCCTAAACGGAGTCGGAATACCTCCAAATGACTATGGGTGACCTCATAAGGTCTATTATCAGTAATTTACATATGTCGCCTCGAGTTGGTCCGAGGCGGGCCCACAAGGCCCGATGCCTTCTGTATAACCTTAATTACTTTGGTTCTGTCCGATTTTCTCAGAAAACATCTGGACTATTATTGTGATTATGAAATGACTATTTTTATGCAAATCTTACAAAATGATTTCTGGACATCTGAGAATCTGATCCTGATAATAATCTGTCGTGCCTTCCTAAGTAGGACATAGGCGCGTATTATGCATACTATCCGAATACTCTGATTTGACTCGCCATTTGGCCTACTTCAGTTTGATTGAGTCTGTATAACGATCTGTATGTATGTGGTTTCTCATTAATCTGTTCGTGGATGTCTCAAAGCTTCCTTTCACCGGATCCCGGGCCGGTTTATATCGTGCGGATGGGCCGCCGAGTCCCTTGTCGGGGGCCGGGTCCCATGTATGAATTCTGAAGTATGATGTGTCCGGTTTCGGGGTACTGTGGTATATGTCTGTCCCCGGTTACCGTGTATATGTTACGAAGTATGATGTGTCCGGTTTCCCGGCGTGTGATCTATCCCCGGGGTTATCGTGGTTATGATATGATGTGTTATGTGACGGAGATGTTCGAAGATATGAAATCTTCTGAAATATGATATGTTGTGGCGCCAAAGACAGGAGTGGCGACCACGTTCCTGTGCCCTGTTATGATTCTGTCTGTCCGTATGGATTCTGATTCTGTCTGTCCGTATGGATTGTGATTCTGCCCGTCCGTCTGGACCATGATCCTGTCCGTCCGTTTGATTTATGGTTCTGTCCGCTATATTTCTGTGCTTCCGGTTCAGACTATGATTATGTTTGTTATGTTTCTGCTTTACATACTCGGTACATTTTTCGTACTGACCCCCGGTTCTTCGGGGGCTGCGTTACATGCCCGCAGGTACAGACGCACCCGGTGATACGCCGCCAGTCTAGGGCACAGATTCTGCTATTTTGGAGAGCTCCTTTGATCCGGAGCGTGTACTTTTGGTCTATATCTTCTGACATCTGTATATTCTGTACGTATGGTAATTCTGGGTACGACGGGGCCCTGTCCCGTCATATGATTCTGTATGTCTGTTAGAGGCCTGTAGATGTGTTTGTGGGTTAGGGTCTTTCTGTGCGGATGTGTGTATATGTTGTGTTTGGGGCGATCCCATTCGCCGCGGCGGCCGGTCCGCATATGTTTATATGTTGCTTTGTTGGCCGGTGTGGCCTTTGTTGGTATTTTCTATGCGCAGGGTTATTTTGGATAGTCTGTAAAACAAAGGAAACCCTGCCAAAATTTTTCTGGAAATTATTTAAATTTGAAATATAGCCTTGACTGCTTCTGCTTTATACTTGAATGCGTTTGATAACAGTTGAGATAGCATTGGATAGATGTGTTTGGGTGCCCATATCGGGTACTAGTCACGGCCTACGGGATTGGGTCGTGACAATAACATCCCATTTGTGACTGTATCGATCGATAAGTGGACCCTACCAACCAGAGTTGCAATGTATGGAAGACGTTAACTGAACGGAATTCAAGAGACAAAGCGAGAGGGATGTTACGGATGTTATGAGGTAGACTGATACTGACTTCACTACAGGTTAAGATTGGAAGATTCAAATACAACGACATTTGGAAAGGAAATAGGGAGTGAGTAAAGGGAAGGTAAGGAGACCAAAATGTCGGAAAGAGTGAAAAGTATGAAACATGATTGAGCAAAGCCCCAAAAGAGCCGACGGGCAAAGCATGAAATTATTTGCATAGAAATTTGAAAGACAGGTCGGTAAAAGAACTAGAGTGTGATAGAATAGGACAAAAAAGAGAAACAAACTTGAGGAAGATTAACGGTGAAAATAGGACAAGCGTATGGGAGTACGGAGGATACTTTAATAAGTTAATAATAGCAAATCGATTAAATACGAGAACGTAGTTATCGAGGAGATAGACATGACAGACTCCGCGATGGAGAAACTTCAATTGTAAGAAGATCGCAGAAAAGCGATAACCACTTAAGGGACATAGGCGTATACAGATCCCCTTAATAAAGGGGGGAAGAACATATTAGACCCAAGAGGAACCATGACAATTCAAGCCCCCGAAAAGGAGACTTATTAGCTCGGGGCCAGAGTTTGGGCAATGTGTTTGATGCCAGCCTTACCGGCTTTCGTGTGATACGTTTGCTATATGTGACCGCTTAAGACGATATCTGTTCTTCGCTTCTGTATATGCCAATGTGTGCTAAATAAATTTGTACGCCGATTTGGTAAGTAAGTGTGTATGAGTGTCCAACTCGGGCACTAGTTACGGCTCACGGGGTTGGGTCGTGACAGTAATTCTTGGCATATAAGGTAAGAATTCTCATATTCTTGATATATTTAAGTTCATACGGGCCATAGCTAAATTGTGGGATGAGAAATACGGAATTAATAGCAGGAAGAGTATTTTGATGTTGTTGTTGGCTTATGGGCTGTTTGGTGGCTGTTTTGGAACTTGTTATTGTTGTGTTGTTGAGATAGTATCCTTGTATATGGAAAGTAGTTGATATTGTAATTGTGGGCTGTTTTGAGGGTGATCTAGAGGTGGATTTTATTCTAGCTTGTTATGAAATTGTTGGTATTGTTGTTGTTGGTATTGTGGTTGGTGTTTTTGCTGAATTGGAATCTCGGGGATTGTTAAGTTTTCAGGGGAAATGCTGCTCGAATTTTGTTAAGTAACGAGCTAGCTTAGACTTTGGATTCTGAGTGTACTATAGTTAATACTTGATATCCATAATGTTGTTGTAGATTGGGAAGCCCGGGATCTGATTTATGGTTAGCTTGGAGCGGATAGGGTATGTTAAGGCTATTCTGTTTCCTTCTTTTGGCATGATTCTTTACGATACGAATGGATGACAAACAAATAAATTCCAAAAGTGACTCCCACTCTTAGACACATTAGGGGAATTATGACTTGACCCCAAATGCTACCTTGTTATATATCGTTCATGTCTATGATTCCGACAGCTTTACTTATTAAACATTACTGCTTCATAACGACACTTGAAATCCTTATGTCCATAATGATTCTATATTATGTTACTGACACCGAGCCATGCTATAGTCGGCCGGGTACGGCACATAGATATGCAACCACTGATCAGTTGGCTATTCACACCGAGTCCTGATACAGGCCGGGTACGTTATACACACCGAGTCCCACTAGGGCCGGGTACGTTATATAGATATGATGGCGATAGAGGCTTATGGATACTTATGCATTGATAAATGGTTTTACATGAAAGCATGCATGATTCTTTCCTTCGGGGCTATTTATATTTCTAGTCATTGCCTTCGGGGCTACTTACGTTGTTATTCTGCCTTCGGGGCTATTCATATTACAAGTTGTTTCTCGTACTTTAATTATGACTTATATCTCACTCTTTATGATTACTGCTGCCTTACATACTCGGTACATTGTTCGTACTGATGTGCCTTTGCCTGGAGGCGCTGTGTTTCATGCCACACAGCCCCATATTGCTTTGCAGGAAAGTTATACAGGAGTTTGACTATAAGATGTCCCAGGCTATCAGCTAGATTGGTAAACTCCATTCTGTTCGGAGTGATACCACGTCAGAGTATTTCCTTATGAGTTTAGTCATATGCATTGTGGGTATGTTGGGGCCCTGTCCCAACTTGGGTTTTGATATTGTATCTTACGTTAGAGACTTTTGCAGATAGAGTCATGTATACAGTATGTCAGTCTTGTAAGCAGCTATGTAAGCCGATGTATCATTATGCATTACTTTACAGATTTCATATGATTACAGATTTTACTTGATTTGAGAAAGACGAAAAGAATGTTTTTGAAAAGCCTTCATTATGCATTTCATTTCATGATTTAAGAGTCCAGTGAGATTATGAGTATAACGCGAACCAACAGGTTCACTCAGCTCTAAGTAAGGGTCGGGTGCCTATCATGCCCTATTAGGATTGGGGTGTGACAAAGTTGTTTCGGAGCAGTTCGTCCTAGGAGTTGTCTTCAAAGTCGTGTCTAGTAGAGTCTTATTTATGGTGTGTTGCGCGCCACATTTATAAACAGGAGGCTACAGGGCATTTAGGATGGTTACCTTTCTTTTTCTCCTAGATCGTGCGATAGAGCTAAGTCACAGGATATAATATTTCCGACACTAATCTTGATTGTTTTGTAGTTGTGAGATGGCTTCTGTCGGAAAGAAGGCTGATGGTCCAGGGGCTTCTAGAGTAAGTCATTCTTATGACACAGACCCATCGGAGAATTTGCCCTCTATCGAGACAGATCTATCGGAAGTTATGTCCTCCATAGAGATAGACCCGTCTGAGATCTAGAAGGAACTTCCTGAGCAGGTAAGGGATGAACAGGTATTGGAAGATGACCATTTGCGTTCCGCAGAACGAGGGTCAAATGAGTATAGTGGTAAGTCTGGGAGAGTTAGTATAATTGGTACCTTTGTAGAAGGTGTGGCTGCCGCGGAACACCCTGTGGAAGAACAACCAGAAGAAGAACTTCCCCAACCACCATTGGACCGATTTGTACCGGATCAGAGTTCTCGAGTGGGGCCAAGGTAAGTTATGTAATATGAATGTTAATTGTAGCAGTAAATAAATATTTTCTTACTAAGTGTTAAAGAAATAGGGGGTAAAGGAAGAATATGATTTATGAGTACGTAAACATCCCTGAAGAGAATTGATTGATGAAATGTTCAGAAGGCAAAGATGAAATTCCAGAAAGAGTATTTAGATACGAATTATGAGACGAGCCTTACTGCATTACATTCTTTCAGAGTAATCAGCCCTGTGTGATTGAGTTGTATATCATATGTGTTTTTATATATGGCCTTCTAAGGCATGAGATGTATTTTCTGGGTTATGTGCAGGTTTCAGATTGTTATAATTATATAGGAAACTCTGCCAAAATTTCCTGAGGATTTAAGAGAAATTGTGGAAATCTATGAGTGTGACTATGATGAGAAGAAAGAAAAGGCCTAGTAGCGAGTGATTAGAGATGAAGTTAGTAGTCAATTGCAGGATAAATGTAGCAAGTACGTATTAAGCTAGAAAGACCGATGTTTAGGTCAGGATAGGATGTGAAGCATGCGAAGAGAAAACAATGTGCTTGGGGTAGAAAGAAGCTTGATGTACTAAGGAGAATTAAAGAGATAAGCATTCCAGAAGGAGTTCATAAGTCAGAAGAATTTGACTAACCCTTTTATGTTTTTGGAAGATTGAGTTATGAAATGAACTTGATATATATATAGGCCTATGCATGTGATACCGATTCAGATTATTAAGTTAGATTCCACCCGATAATCATAGCGGGGAAATTTTTAAGTCACTATGAGCCAGCCCTATTGATTTAGCAATACCTCGAGGTAATAGATCAAAAGGGATATGTTTACTAAAGCTCATTGCCTGGTAGTTGGTTGATCTTATGGCTGCAATTGCATTTTGTGTTATAGTTCAGGTTATTTATCCTGGAACTTACCCGAATGGTTACATGATAGGAGTTTGTTATTACTGATACGAAGGAAAGTGAGAGATGCAGAAGGGAAGAGATTCAGACAATGATAATGAAAAACGAGATAAGGTTGATCAACAAAACAAAAGAACGATAAGTGACGAATGTCCAGTATGTGTGATGTGTGTGATAAGAAAAAGAAAAATATGTTAGAGGCAGAAAAGGAAAGGTAGAAGTGAGGCACATAAAAGGAATGTCTACTAGAGCAGTAACTCAAAGAACCAAGTGCGAGAGAGAATTAAACTTTGTGGATATCCCAGTACTAAGAAAGAATGTTAATAGATGTTATGAAATGATTGGGGTTTCAGATCATATTATAAGGTGTGACTAATTAGATTATGACGAGGGATATAGGATTATTTGTTAGGTAAAGTATCTTATGCATAAAGAGTGACTTTACTCACAATATCTCTCCAAAGGATTCCAAAAGGACCACATATTACCCAGTTACTAATATATTGAGATAGCCGAGGACAATACTCCTATGACAGTGTGAACTGATCGGAGAAGAGTAAGGAATGATTGACGTTGAACTTTAAGTTATAGTTTTACCAAAAGGAGGTCAATGGTATTCTAGAATATGCGTAGGACTATTGTACTATGAACTAAATCATTTGAGCAAAAGGATGAGAAGTCAAACAAAAGAAGAAACAAGGTCTGATTGTGGATGATCGGTGGACTGACTTTATATATATGTCAAGATAGCAACAAATGGAAGCGTATCCCCGGTGAGTTATAGTGTCCCAAGGAAAGATTATTGAGAAAAGGTAAGTCAAGAGATGGAAAGTTTATGGATGATGCGGTACAGGGAACATAGGTTAGTTACGAGCTATATCGATGAAAATGACTAATATGTAAGATGATCTATGGGTCTTAATAAAATCGTGGAAAGAAGCATTAGGATAAAGGCAAGTACCTCATGGTTTAATTGTTATAGCCATCAGACGACAATCAAAGGATAAATCTTTGACATTTCGAGGCAATGTGGCAAACAGAGACGTAAGCATAAGATAATACAAGATATAGGCCGTAGAACGGAAGAGGGGCGGAATGTCCAACATGGTAGTTGTACAACAATAAGGTAGATTATGAGACAAAGTTAAAGGATGGGCATATGATGGAGAAGCGATATTAACCTTAAGATGATGATAGGTGCGTTACAAAGAAGATTACCTATATCGATGCGGATTCAATATGTGGATACAAGTAGTTACCAAAAAGGGTAATCTTACAAGGCCTATTACAGGGCATGATTATCATAGAATTTTAAACCCCTTAAGATGATAAATCATGTGAGTATTATGGCTCCTGTCTAGGCATAAGATAAATGAAAATCAGACGGTATCCCCAAACAACAAAAGGTTCATGGGGATGATTTTGTAATAGGGATATAGAGGCAATGATTATAAGATTAAGATTAGGGGGATAAGTAAATGATAAGGACACAAGGTATCTTGAATAATTAAGTATGAACAAATATTGACGAGTCTAGGTATCACGAAGGGCCATACCAGAAGAGCGACTTACATGTATCTTTTGAAAGGAAATTCGTGAGGTGTCAAGGGAGTGGATAACGAAGATAGATGACGTATTATAGACCTCATACAAGACGAGCTTGACAAAACAGTACCAGGAGATATAGCGACGCAGGTAGTAAGAAGAAGAAGAGGTAAGTGTTGAATAAGTAACTCAACAGAAGATGGAAGTACACAGGACAGATAGAGATGTAAGAAAGATAAAGAAGCAAGCTAATGACAGGGAGTCATTAATAAGGAAGGCACTCGTTTTCGATTATTTAGACGGAGTAAACAATAGTCTGGAGATGATAGAGGGACATCGAATATAACATGGATGAACGAATATCCAGATCGCTTTTGTCCTATTCAAAAGCGTCTGTTAGGGCAGTTATGCTAAGCAAAAATAGGCGAATTATCACAGAAGTATGGGCTAAGATGGCAAGTTAAGCTCAAATTTTCACAAGAGTGACATAGAATATGAGATTGAAGAGTTGAAACCCGTTCTAACTCATTCACTCCTTACACGAAGCAAAAATATATGGATATCTTTATATGAACCGCGACAGGAGGATAATATGAATGTTACAAGTATTGAAGCCAAAGATCAATGACTAAGATTCAGAAATGTAAAAAGATAATTATAAGAGCCAGAGTGGGGATTGTACCTTTTACTATGACGAGAGCTACACTAAGATAAAGGAATACAAAATGGAGCCTTCCGTTCTTATATAGTTGGATCTTCAAACGATTTCAAGCCTAGTGAATCAATTTTTCACCAGTATGCAATTGTATCCCAATGGGATAGCCAATATAAGGATACCGTAAGATTGTAGTTCAGTCATATACCCCGTTTTATGACTAGATGATACTCGAATTCAGAAATTCGACACAAGCCAGTAGATCTGGAGGTGAGCTCTTATTGCGGCCAAGTGAAACCAAGTGCAGCTATTTATGGATATTGGCGTGTGACATAAATAGTGTGTTTTATGGCTACGAACGGGCCGGATTTTAGCTAAGTTTACAGAAGGGCCTCTGTCAAAATTTTTGCAAGTTTCTAAGAATTAACATTCTAGGACGAATGTTTCTAAAGGGGGGCGGGGGAGATGTTACATCCCGTACTTTTGTACATTGAATTTGTCATAAGTTAACTGACATAAGTTTAAGGACAAAATTATTTTTGAGGTTACAAGTATCTATGCTATGTGTAACAAGCGACAAGTAAGGGTCTTGGAAGTTAAAGGTTGAACGAATCGAAGTGTATAAATTTTGTCAGTGTAATACCCTCGGTTGTCGGGCGATGGTTTGAGTTGTTTGACATACGTGAGTAGACCCGAGCCCCGGAGAATGTTGGTCATGTTCAATTATGCAAATAAAGAGACTGGTGTATAAAAGGATGAGATCCCGAAATAATTTAGGACATAACAAGTGTGACAACGGTGATTGAGAATAATATTTGGTATACATATAAAGAGGTTATGGACTAGAGTTCTACCACATGATCATGATAATGAGTATGTAAAGTGTGTTAAAAATGATTAATCTTCAAGTGAACTATGATCAAGAAATTAATTATGGGGTATTTTGGTTAAAGGTTGAAATAAGGTGGAAAGGTAGAGAAGTAATTATGGTTTTATAGGATTAAGAGAAAAGTACTACCTATTTATGATGTTTTCCACGTGGAGGCCTTGGGAAAGTGTAGCTAGTGACTATGCTAATAGATGAATAGGTGGCTTGCTATCTTTAAGATATAAATATATTGCATTGAGTCTTATATAAAATTTGACCCCAAGGTCCATAAAGTAAAGGGGGGGGGGGGGGGGGTTTGTAATTGAGACCTTATTTCTTTTCATCTTTAAGAGATCTATTTTCTTATGCAGCAACGTAGTGGAGACAATATACTTTTCCCAAAAACAAGAGTGTTTTCATTATCCCAAGGAAGAAAAGAATGTAATATTCCTCAAGAAAATAACGTAATCTTCCTCAAGAAAACAACGTACAGATTTTGGTCTTTTTTTCTACTTCGATCCCGTTGTTCTGTTTTACTTTGTTGTTGAATCCGGGCTCTCTTCAAAGTAAAGTAAGATTGAATAAGAGTAATTCTTGGCATATAAGGTAAGAATTCTCATATTCTTGATATATTTAAGTTCGTACGGGCCATAGCTAAATTGTGGGATGAGAAATACGGAATTAATAGCAGGAAACGTATTTTGATGTTGTTGTTGGCTTATGGGCTGTTTGGTGGCTGCTTTGGAATTTGTTATTGTTGTGTTGTTGAGATAGTATCCTTGTATATGGAAAGTAGTTGATATTGTAATTGTCAGCTGTTTTGAGGGTGATCTAGAGGTGGATTTGATTCTAGCTTGTTATGAAATTGTTGATATTGTGGTTGATGTTTCTGCTGAATTGGAATCTCGGGGATTGTTAAGTTTTCAGGGGAAATGTTGGTCGAATTTTGTTAAGTAACGTGCTAGCTTAGACTTTGGATTCTGAGTGTACTATAGTTAATACTTGATATCCATAATGTTGTTGTAGATTGGGAAGCCCGGGATCTGATTTGTGGTTAGCTTGGAGCGGATAAGGTATGTTAAGGCTATTCCGTTTCCTTCTTTTGGCATGATTCTTTACGATACGAACGAACGACAAATATATAAACCCCAAAAGTAACTCCCACTCTTAGACACATTAGGGGAATTATAACTTGACCCCAAATGCTACCTTGTTATATATCGTTCATGTCTATGATTCCGACAGCTTTACTTATTGAACATTACTGCTTCATAACGACACTTGAAATCCTCATGTCCTTACTTGAAACCCACATACATATCTACAGGCCTCTACAGACATACAGAATCATATGACTGGACAGGGCCCCGCCGTACCCAGAATTTCCATACATACAAAATATACGGAAAACAGAAGATATATACCAAAAGTGTACGCTCCGGATCAAAGGAGCTCTTCAGAACAGCAGAATCAGAACCCTACGCTGGCGGCGTATCACCTGGTGCGTCTGTACCTGCGGGCATGTAGCGCAGCCCCCGAAGAACCGGGGGTTAGTACGAAGGATGTACCGAGTATGCAAAGCAGAAACATAACAACATAATCATAATCTGAACCGGAAGCATATGTATATAGCGGACAGAACCATAAATCGAACGGACGGACGGAATCATAATCCTGACAGACGGACAGAATCATGGTTCAGACAGACAGATAGAATCGTAAAACATACGGGCATACAGAATCAGAATCCATACAGACATACATACTAAATCGTAATCCAAACGGACGGACAGAAGTATGCCGGACAGAATTATGCATGCAGAGTCATACAGAGTCATACAGAATCATACAGAGGCATGTGCTTGTATAAAAGCTGATGGCACATGCATACATACATACAGATCCCGGCCCTGTCTGGGGGCGCGGTAAACAGAACCCGGCCCTCTTAGTACGGGACGTGGTGGACAGACAGAATCAGATCAGATCATATGCCATCCTGGCCGCCATCCCCATACACAGATCATAATATCATAATCATACAGATATAACAGATCCCGGCCCGCACGCCGAGGGACGCGGTGAACAATGCAGAGAAACATGCACGATAACAGAACCTGGCCCGGGACGCAGTGAAGGAATGCATTGAGACAGCCACGAACAGATTAATGAGAAACCACATACATACAGACTCACATACAGACTCAATCAGACTGAAGGGTGCCAAACGGCGAGCCAAATCAGAGTATCCAGACAGTATGCATAGTACGCGCCTATATCCTACTTGGGAAGGCACGACAGATTATTATCAGAATCAGATTCTCAGATGTTCAGAAGTCATTTTGTATGAATTGCATAAAAATAGTCATATCATAACCAAAATAATAGTCCAGATGTTTTCTGAGAAAATCGGACAAAACGGAAGTATTTAAAGTTATACAGAAGATATCGGGCCTTGTGGGCCCGCCTCGGACCAACTAGAGGCAACATACGTAAATTACTGATAATAGACCTTATGAGGTCATCCATAATCGTTTGGAAGTGTTCCGACTCCGTTTAGGGAAGTTTCGTACAAAAATTCACGTTAAAGGCAATTTGTAAGAAAATGGTTTCAATTGTACTGAAGGAATTGGAGCGGTTTTCCGTCTCAAATTCCGAGGAACGGAGTCGTACTTAAGGCTCGCGGCCGAGCCTATCACATCCAGAACATGCCTAAGAATAAAGGGGAAGGCTTTACATACCTCGATTGCGCCTTATGCTCGCTTAGCTTCACTTCCAATTTCGTCCAAAATCTACAAATGGTCATGTTTACCAATTGTCAAATTCAAGCCTTTAAGAATCCAAATTTTATTACTTGCCTACCGATATTTCGGCAGTATTTCCCCTATACATATAGCCTCCCCGAGATTCAACTCGGCTCAACACAACCAACAACAACCCAACAACAACATCAACAACATCAACAATTTTCATAATTCGCAATATACGCAATTAGTCTACTTTATGACATAATGCAATAATCCTCATTTCGACTTCACACTTCCAAATCAATACCAACATATGCCGTAAAACAGCCCGCACATTATTTTCCAAATTTTCCCAACCAACCAATTCGCGATATAACTATTTAATAATTTTATTTCCGCAAAGAGGTCAAAATTAACACTAACAACATCAGTAACAACATCCTCCACATTCTACAAGTTAAATACATTTGTTTTCATCCAAAATTTTCTTCAAACCCCATTCTACAATTCAGCCATACCAACAAACGAATTTATCACGTTATTTCTTCGTTCTAATCCGTTAAAACTCTAAATAAACTTGTTAATAATAAAAACCAGCCTTATTCATACCTTAAGTGCACAGCCACCACGTCCACCCTCTTATTTTTAGTTGATTTTTAGCTCAAATCGAAGGCAACGCGACGTAGAACACTTTTCTCTTCATGGGCTTCGGGATTCGGGGCTCCGATTTTGGTCAAAAACTGATTTCTTTTCTCTAGGCTCTCCTCTCTCTTTTTCTCTAGAGTTTTCCAGGTTTCTTGATCTGAAAATGAGGGAGAGAAACTGATTTTTTTCTATTAAAAGCGTGGGTAATGGGCCTGACCCGAATTGGAATCGGGTTGGGCCCATTTCACTGCCCAGCTTGACCTTTCGACCTTAAAACGTCCATATCTCCTTGTACCGACGTCTCCTGGGAGCCCACGACCTACCATTGGAAAGATATTTCAATTATCTACAACTTGTTTTTCTGGGCGTTGTCCCAATATCCAAACTTATAATGCCGTTTTTGCCCCTCCAAGTCAGGTCATCCGGAAACGTTTTCTTAAAAATATTCGTTTGGAGGGCTTCCACTTTGATTTGGCCCCAGGGCCCTTCACGGGTTGTGTTTAAATTTACATATACGATTCATATAACTTTTCACATGTCCCAAAAAAATCTTGATGTGTGGGCCCCACCTCAGCTTACAAATAATTCGACGTTCGAAATTGCAGGATATGACATTCTCCCCCCCTTTAGAACATTCGTCCTCGAATGTTCGATTGACCTTAGGGGGTCTCGTGACACTTCGGGGAGGTTCCTTTCTTTCCTTCAAAATTCCTTTCAACGTTACGATTGCCATCAACATCTTTCACCTCTTGCCACACTTCTCGGTTCCTTACAACGTTGTCATAATTTCACGTTACATCAAACAGGTTCATAACTAGAGCCAGACGCATAAAAGCATATCGGAAAGATTCATAGTCGAAGCCAGATGTACGGAAGTATGTCAGACAAATCTGAGATCGGAGTCAGACGTACAAAGAGGTAACAGCCAGATTCAAAATCAGAATTAGACGTACAGAAATGTATCAGACAGAGTCGTAATCAGAATCAGACATACGGAAATGTATCAGACAGACGCGTGATCAAAATCAGACGTACAGAGATGTATCAGAGAGATTCATATCCAGAATCAGACACACAGAGGCGTGTCAGACAGATTCGTAATCAGAGTCAATCGTACAGGGGTGTGTCAAACAGAAACGTATTCAGAATCAGACGTACAAAGATTTATCAGACGGGAACATAATCGAATTCAGGAGTACAGAGGCGTAATTGGCAGAGCCTTATCAGAATCGGAAGTGCAGAAGTGTAACAGATAGAATCTGAATTAGAATCAGATCACTCCTATTAAGGCTCCAGTGATTTATGGAAATTTCTCTTATTTGTAAACTTGTTCGCCAAGTTGTCATACAAATCGTCTTACGTGTCGCTTATCGATTCTTCTGAAGCATTCTGCTTATTCACATTTCTTATCCTTCATCTTTCCTACTATCCATACTCATTTTCCTTTCCAGATATCGTCACACCAGACTAAGTTATAATGTAATCGGGGTTTTTCTATTCTTTGACAACATTCGTGTCCTCACCCCCGCTTTGTTTCATGTATTCGATTTAGTAAAACCTTCCGTCTATCACAACATCAGCCGCCGGGACTCGGCTCTCGACCCATACATGCATCAGATGAAAATCGTACACATACATATACACACATACAGATATATTTACTAATATCTTACTGGCGAACGTCTCTGACTGTTATTCGAATTCGCTCAATCTCCCGAGCGGCATTGCACCTTTTCTTTTCGCCCACTTAGTCAGCCTCGTTCTACGCGACCCCTGCAAGGGCACTAGTTACTCCACACATTCTCTTTCCCTTTAGGTTACCCCAAATTTCCATTTATATCTATCATACTTATACTAGTGAAAAATTTTGCATTACTTCCCGGGGGGGTCACCCATCCCAAAATTGCCCTGGCCTTAGCACGCTTAACCTCGGAACTTTCATGCATTTTAGCGTGTTACGGCTAATATAACTTCGTCGATTGCCCCGCACGACCTTTGTCACGTAACTTAGGGCAGATCGGGGTCTTAGCAAATTTTTGGAAAATTCTCGTAGCGGGTCCCACCCCCGGCTAAGTCGTACCATTACCCTGTTGCCTTTCTGAATCTTCAATATTCACTTTCATACACATATACATATGATTACAGACAGCCCACAGATTTAAGTCTTCATCCCACAAATTCCGTCTCCAAATAGTCGGCGAAATCTGAAAAAATATTACCGTAAGATGCTCTCCAACCACCAACAGAAGAAAACTAAATTCCGACGAGTATCGCGGAATCTTTTTGTACTCAATCTACATATTTACCTCCATATTCCTGGAAATATTTGGGTAGAGTTTCCTCTGTATTTCTTACTATCCGAAACCTGTACACCAGAAATACCAACCATGCCTCACACGGCCAACACATGCACGCATATATATACATCATATCATGTCATATCATAGCCACACGGGGCTTCTAACTTCAAATAAGAATTACAACGACGTCGACACTTACCACACGTGCCCAACTCAAACGGCATCGGAGGCACTTTCCTGTTTACTTTCAGCTGAGATTTCTAGATTCACACTGACGGTGGGGACATCTCAGTCGCCCTTGCCTTTAATCACTAGGTCTCTAATCCTTTTTAAATTTCCGTCGTCGTCATTGAACAACATTTTACGGATATCATACATACATCGAAAATTCTAGGAAACTTATGTACTCATAACTGATCAATCTCGGGTCTAACCTGGGGAGCTGCCGTGGGAACTGTGTCCCTCATCATCGTCATCTGTCTGGCCCCCATTCGCCTGGCCCCCGCTATTACCTGCATCTGAATCGGAGGAGTATAGGTAGCCCGGCAATTCCTGGTTCACTGATGGCCAGGACAAAGGACTAGAGTAGGGCGTAACACTCTCTGGAGAAGCCTGTCTAACATAATGCTCCACTACAGGAGCTGCTGGCATGTCCTCGGGGACCTCCTCCTCCGGCGTCCCAGAGGAATGCTCTAATGGCTCAGCATCGGGGCTATCCTCCTCCCTGGGGGTAAGAAACTCTGGAGGTATCGTCGCTGGGTCCTCCGAGGGGTTAGTATCATAACTATCTTCTCTGGGATCCTCTGCTCTGGTAATCAGAAACTCTGGAGGAATTGTCTCTGGATCCTCCGAAGGGTCTGTCTCAATCGAGTAGCTGGGGATCTGCCTACTCGGTCCTGGTGACGTCCTGGGGGCCTTCTTAGCACCCTCATCCCCATCATCAGAAGCACTCCTCTTCATTCTTTGTCAATCTGCGATCACCTGCAGGAAGAGGGTCAGAAACATTTTCCCCAAATACTGACATTTCTGCTCTTTTGGAGCCTCGCTGTAGATACAGCAATTCGTAGGAAACATCCTAACCATAAAGATTTATCGCACGATCTAAGATTCAAAGAAGGGTAACATCCTAGATGCCCTGTAGCCTCCACTTTATAGATGTGGTGCACAACACATCGATAAACAAGACTCTACTAGACACGGCCTATAGACATTCCGAGGACAAACCGCTCTGATACCACTTCTGTCACGACCCAACCCCGTGGGCCGCGACTGGTATCCTAACTGGATACCCATACGTATCTACTTAACAAAATTTCGTACCGTACAGATTTTTTTTTTTTAAACAGCTGTGTACAGAATCAGGCCAATACAGATGCGGCGCGCGCGAACATATACATACCTGAACATACAGAAATTTACATATAAGCCGATAAGGCTAACATAGCAGACAGAGTCGTGAAATCGTACGCACCTACCTGAACAGATGTAACCCGTAACCCACATACATATCTACAGGCCTCTACAGACATACAGAATCATATGACGGGACAGGGCCCCGCCGTACCCAGAATTTCCATACATACAAAATATACGGAAAACAGAAGATATATACCAAAAGTGTACGCTCCGGATCAAAGGAGCTCTTCAGAACAGCAGAATCAGAACCCTACGCTGGCGGCGTATCACCTGGTGCGTCTGTACCTGCGGGCATGTAGCGCAGCCCCCGAAGAACCGGGGGTCAGTACGAAGGATGTACCGAGTATGCAAAGCAGAAACATAACAACATAATCATAATCTGAACCGGAAGCATATGTATATAGCGGAAAGAACCATAAATCGAACGGACGGACCGAATCATAATCCCGACAGACGGATAGAATAATGGTTCAGACAGATAGATAGAATCGTAAAACATACGGGCATACAGAATCAGAATCCATACGGACATACAGACTAAATCGTAATCCAAACGAACGGACAGAAGTATGCCGGACAGAATTATGCATGCAGAGTCATACAGAGTCATACAGAATCATACAGAGGCATGTGCTTGTATAAATGCTGATGGCACATGCATACATACATACAGATCCCGGCCCTGTCTGGGGGCGCGGTAAACAGAACCCGGCCCTCTTAGTACGGGACGCGGTGGACAGACAGAATCAGATCAGATCATATGCCATCCTGGCCGCCATCCCCATACACAGATCATAATATCATAATCATACAGATATAACAGATCCCGGTCCGCACGCCGAGGGACGCGGTGAACAATGCAGAGAAACATGCACGATAACAGAACCTGGCCCAGGACGCAGTGAAGGAATGCATTGAGACAGCCACGAACAGATTAATGAGAAACCACATACATACAGACTCACATACAGACTCAATCAGATTGAAGGGTGCCAAACGGCGAGCCAAATCAGAGTATCCAGATAGTATGCAAAGTACGCGCCTATATCCTACTTGGGAAGGCACGACAGATTATTATCAGAATCAGATTCTCAGATGTTCAGAAGTCATTTTGTATGAATTGCATAAAAATAGTCATATCATAACCAAAATAATAGTCCAGATGTTTTCTGAAAAAATCGGACAAAACGGAAGTATTTAAAGTTATACAGAAGATATCGGGCCTTGTGGGCCCGCCTCGGACCAACTCGAGGCAACATATGTAAATTACTGATAATAGACCTTATGAGGTCATCCATAATCGTTTGGAAGTGTTCCGACTCCGTTTAGGGAAGTTTCGTACAAAAATTCACTTTAAAGGCAATTTGTAAGAAAATGGTTTCAATTGTACTGAAGGAATTGGAGCGGTTTTCCGTCTCAAATTCCGAGGAACGGAGTCGTACTTAAGGCTCGCGGCCGAGCCTATCACATCCAGAACATGCCTAAGAACAAAGGGGAAGGCTTTACATACCTCGATTGCGCCTTATGCTCGCTTAGCTTCACTTCCAATTTCGTCCAAAATCTACAAATGGTCATGTTTACCAATTGTCAAATTCAAGCCTTTAAGAATCCAAATTTTATTACTTGCCTACCGAAATTTTGGCAGCATTTCCCCTATACATATAGCCTCCCCGAGATTCAACTCGGCTCAACACAACCAACAACAACCCAACAACAACATCAACAACATCAACAATTTTCATAATTCGCAATATACGCAATTAGTCTACTTTATGACATAATGCAATAATCCTCATTTCGACTTCACACTTCCAAATAAATACCAACATATGCCGTAAAACAGCCCGCACATTATTTTCCAAATTTCCCAACCAACCAATTCGCGATATAACTATTTAATAATTTTATTTCCGCAAAGAGGTCAAAATTAACACTAACAACATCAGTAACAACATCCTCCACATTCTACAAGTTAAATACATTTGTTTTCATCCAAAATTTTCTTCAAACCCCATTCTACAATTCAGCCATACCAACAAACGAATTTATCACGTTGTTTCTTCGTTCTAATCCGTTAAAACTCTAAATAAACTTGTTAATAATAAAAAAAAAGCCTTATTCATACCTTAAGTGCACAGCCACCACGTCCACCCTCTTATTTTTAGTTGATTTTTAGCTCAAATCGAAGGCAACGCGACGTAGAACACTTTTCTCTTCATGGGCTTCGGGATTCGGGGCTCCGATTTTGGTCAAAAACTGATTTCTTTTCTCTAGGCTCTCCTCTCTCTTTTTCTCTAGAGTTTTCCAGGTTTCTTGATCTGAAAATGAGGGAGACAAACTGATTTTTTTCTATTAAAAGCGTGGGTAATGGGCCTGACCCGAATTGGAATCGGGTTGGGCCCATTTCACTGCCCAGCTTGACCTTTCGACCTTAAAACGTCCATATCTCCTTGTACCGACGTCGCCTGGGAGCCCACGACCTACCATTGGAAAGATATTTCAATTATCTACAACTTTTATTTCTGGGCGTTGTCCCAATTTTCAAACTTATAATGCCGCTTTTGCCTTTCCAAGTCAGGTCATCCGAAAACGTTTTCTTAAAAATATTCGTTTGGAGGGTTTCCACTTTGATTTGGCCCCAGGGCCCTTCACGGGTTGTGTTTAACTTTACATATACGATTCATATAACTTTTCACATGTCCCAAAAAAATCTTGATGTGTGGGCCCCACCTCAGCTTACAAATAATTCGACGTTCGAAAATGCAGAATATAACAGTATATGTATTCATTATGTTACTGACACCGCGCCACGCTATAGTCGGCCAGGTACGACACATAGATGTGCAACCACTTATTAGTTAGCTATTCACACCGAGTCCTGATACAGGCCAGGTACGTTATACACACCGAGTCCCACTGGGGCCGGGTACGTTATATAGATATGATGGCGATAGAGGCCCATGGATACTTATGCATTGATAAATGGTTTTACATTAAAGCATGCACGATTCTTGCCTTCGGGGCTATTTACATTTCTAGTCATTGCCTTCGGGGCTACTTACATTGTTATTCTGCCTTCGGGGCTATTCATATTACAAGTTGTTTCTCGTACTTTAATGTTGACTTATATCTCACTCTTTATGATTACTGCTGCCTTACATACTCGGTACATTGTTCGTACTGATGTGCCTTTGCCTGGAGGCGCTGTGTTTCATGCCACACAGCCCCATATTGCTTTGCAGGAAAGTTATACAGGAGTTTGACTATAAGATGTCCCAGGCTATTAGCTAGATTGGTAAACTCCATTTTGTTCGGAGTGATGCCACGTCAGAGTATTTCCTTATGAGTTTAGTCATATGCATTATGGGTATGTTGGGGCCCTGTCCCAACTTGGGTTTTGATATCGTATCTTACGTTAGAGACTTTTGCAGATAGAGTCATGTATACAGTATGTCAGTCTTGTAAGCCGATGTATCATTATGCATTACTTTACAGATTTTATATGATTACAGATTTTACTTGATTTAAGAAAAATGAAAAGAATGTTTTTGAAAAGCTTTCATTATGCATTTCATTTCATGATTTATGAGTCCAGTGAGATTATGAGTATAACGAGAACCAACGGGTTCGCTCGGCTCTAAGTAAGGGTCGGGTGCCCATCATGCCTTATCAGCATTGGGGTGTGACACATAACCTCCAATGGATCTATCTCGATAGAGGGAAAATTCTCCGATGGGTTAGTATCATAAGAATGACTGACTCTGGAAGCCCCTGGACCATCAGCCTTCATCCCCATAGTAGCCATCTCACAACTACAAAATAATCAGGGTTAGGATTGAAAATATTTTATCCTATGACTTAGCTCTATCGCATGATCCAGAATAGAAAAGAAGGTAACCATCCTAAATGTCCTGCAGCCTCCTGTTTATAAGTGCTGAGCGCATCACACCCATAAACAAGACTCTGCTGGACACGGCTTGTAGACAACCCTAGGACAGAACTGCTCTGATACCACTTTTGTCACAACATAAACTTGAGGGCCATGACGGGAACCTGACAGTACTAGCCAAGTACCATCCGACATGCATCTGTAACATCAACATAAATATAGGTGGGCCAATAGGGCCATCATATACCTCAATAGACTCATGAGGAAAGCATGCCTGCATCGAATAATCTGAAAGACTCATCTGTATGAATATGCTGGGCATACTGTATGAGCCAATAAGGCTGTCATAACCACTTGTGACGACATATAAACTCTTAAGTCTAAACATCATCTGACTGTACATAACTGTCTAGAAGACTCTACTAGAAAACATAATATAACGTCACCGGGACAGGGCCCTGCCATACCCATGCAGATGTGCATACATAAATATACATAAGACCATGCTGACTCCTCGCATCTCCGGAATTAATGGAGTGCATCAACCTCATCTGCTGAGCTGACATCCTAATACATGGATCACCAACCTATATCTTGGGACCAGTAGGCATGAAACGATGCCCCCCAAGAAATAGGGAGTTAGTGCGAATAGTGTACTGAGTATGCAAGGCATGGAAACAATATATATATAAGAATCATGAAAAGAATCTGAGACATGAGAATCAATCTGTGGATCTGAATGTATCTGTATGACTATATACCTGACAGTGTTTGTATAACTCAGAATAACTGAAAGTGCCTCTGAGGGCGTATGATATGCATGCTTTCTTTCAAAAATCATAAACATATATCATAATATAACTATTAGTGTTGTGGAACGTACAACCCGATCCATAAATGTTAATGCTGAGGAACGTGCAGTCCGATCCATATATCATATCATGTCGGCCCCTCTGTGGGCATCATCATCATCATCGTATACCAACTGATCAGGTGGTGATGCATATATAACGCCTATCACTTTCCCCATACCCGATATACATATAATATACTCGTATATAACGTCTTTTGGTCATGGGTCAATATGCATATGTATAAATGAATGCAATGCATAAGTAAGATGAATAAATAGAACTCTCGGAGTGACATAAAGTCATGCTACCGCCGATAAACGTCTTTGAGATAATATCATCAATATACGTAATCTCAAGACCCATAAATAGAAGGAATAATCATAAAAGGGGTACAAGGATATCAAAGATTAGAACACTCCTAATGCTTCTAAGAGTAGAGTGATATGGAAGTTTGTTCATTCGTTCCTTCGTTCATATCATAAGGATCATGCCAAAATGAAAGGAAGGATAGCCTTAACATACTTGGTCTTAGCTCAACGGCTCAAGAACTCAACTCGTATCTACTCCACGATCTATACATAACAACAATGATACTATCATTAATTATACAAATGGTTCTCTTAATCGTATGACGAAAATTTAACTTAATTAGTTTGGCGAAGAGCGACGTTTGCGGAAAATCGGAATTTCAAGAAAAAGGTGAGAAATCTATGTTTTTATGTTATGAAATGGGTTTATATGTTATAGTGATTGATGTTGCATGAAGATTATGGAATGGTGTTGTGTTTGTGCATGGCGTGTGTGTGTGAGAAGGGTGTGTTTGGCCGTGAGCCATAGTGTGGTGGAGGGGAGGTGAATTTGATTTTGTTTAGTTTGTTAGTTGTGTCGTTGTGGCATTTATGATGTAAATGAATGTTAAACGAGTTGAATTGGCATTGAAGTTGGTCTTATGTCGATATGGGAGATTATGTAATTTTCATGTGATCTTATATAATTGTAGAAGTAAGATTTTAAATGTGAATTATGGTCGTTGTTAATGAATTTGGATGAAAACAATGCGAGTTGATAGTTTGTCGCATTTGTTGAAGTTTTGGATAGAATATGGAAAGCGGCGGCATACTTGAATTCATGTATATCGCTTGGAATACTATTGGAATGTGTTTGAATAACTTTGAATGAGTAAATGAATATGATAATGTGGATGTTAGTTTGATGTTGTGAAGTTTGGATGAAAGTTGTTGAATTATGTAGAAAGAAAGAATATTGATGTTAGACTTATTTTGTTGCGACATATGATGTTTGTGATATTGTGGGCTGTTGTGTTGTTGTATATGGAGCCGAGCCAAGTCTCGGGGTGATATATATATAGGGGAAATGCTGCCGAAATTTCGGTAGGCAAATATGGGATTAAGTGCATTCTTAAGTATTGAAATTCCTAATTAGGTAACTCTGACCATTTGCAGATTCTGAGCGAAACGGGACTTGAGTTTTGGGCGAGCGTAAGACGTATATAAGGTATGTAAGGCTACCCACTCCTTCTTTTGGCATGTCTTAGGTATGCTAGGTTGATAGCGGAAACCCCGGGAGCAATCCTGCTCCTCGAAATCCGAATTATAAAATGTCTACTATTCATTCAATTGAATTGAAGCTTAAAGACCTTATTTTGGCTAGAAAGGAACCAAGTGTCTGAAACTTATGCAAACGTCGTCGGATCACTTCGAAACCTTATGTATGATCCCATAGACCCCAAATGTCCGTGATTCTTGTCCGCCACCTCGACTTGACCCGAGGTGGGCCCGCTAACCCCGAGATGCCTTATTTGTTCTAATAGGCTCTCTTTTTGTAAAAGTTTGACAAGGGACCTTTAACTGTGAAATCGTCTATTATAAAATAATGTTTTGATTAACACAATATGCTAAACTATGTTTTGGGGTTATAAATACCATTTCGGGAGTACTTTTGTAAAATGAACTCCGTACTAACTAATTGTTCGACTATTTTTACTAAAGACTTGACCTATGATTTTATCAAGTTCTAAAGAATATTTTGACATACAAATTGCATTGTTTGCTCACTACTCCGCTCGTGCCCTTATTATAATTCGTTCACCGGTTCCCGGGCCGGTTATGATTCGTGCGCGCTATGATAAATTCGGCCGTATGTTGTGTTACGGTTCCCGAGGCCTCGCCATAGGGCCGGGTTCCGTTTGGTGTTATGCTGTGATATGGCTGGTGATATGTATGATGATATGTGTGCTCGAGGATGTACGGAGATTTGAACCTTCTGGAGGTATGCTGTGTGTGGCACCAGCGTCGGAGTGGTGACCACGTTCTTGAGCCTTGCATGATTTTATTTGCATTATATATATATATATGTTTTTGCTACAAATTTTGATATATCATTCAGTGCTTCCCTTTTTCTATCTTGTTTGCTTTCAGTTGTGGCCTATAATTCT